>NC_041232.1:57391753-57396846 GCF_002837175.3 Physeter macrocephalus | reverse complement strand
GGTCATATGGTAATTCTATTTCTAGTTTTCTAAGAAACCTCCATACTGTTCTCCATAGTGGCTGTATCAATTTACATTCCCACCAACAGTGCAAGAGGGTTCCCTTTTCTCCACACCCTCTCCAGCATTTATTGTTTCCAGATTTTTTGATGATGGCCATTCTGAGCAGTGTGAGATGATATCTCATTGTAGTTTTCATTTGCATTTCTCTAATGATTAATGATGTTGAGCATCCATTCATGTGTTTATTGGAAATCTGTATATCTTCTTTGGAGAAATGTCTATGTAGTTCTTCTGCCCATTTTTGGATTGGGTTGATTTTATTTTTTGTTATTGAGCTGCTTGCAAATATTGGAGATTAATCCTTTGTCAGTTGCTTCATTTGCAAATATTTTCTCCCATTCTGAGGGTTGTCTTTTGGTCTTGTTTATGGTTTCCTTTGCTGTGCAAAAGCTTTTGTTTCATTACGTCCCATTTGTTTATTTTTGTTTTTATTTCCATTTCTCTAGGAGGTGCGTCAACAAGGACCTTGCTGTGATTTATCTCATAGAACGTTCTGCCTATGTTTTCCTCTAAGTGTTTGATAGTGTCTGGCCTTACATTTAGGTCTTTAGTCCACTTTGAGTTTATTTTTGTGTATGGTGTTAGGGAGTGTTCTAATTTTATTCTTTTACATATACCTGTCCAGTTTTCCCATCACCACTTATTGAAGAGCCTGTCTTTTCTCCACTGTATATTCTTGCCTCCTTTATCAAAGATAAGGTGACCATATGTGTGTGGGTTTTTCTCTGGGCTTTCTATCCTTTTCCATTGATCTATATTTCTGTTTTTGTGCCAGTACCATACTGTCTTGATTACTGTATCTTTGTAGTATAGTCTGAAGTCAGGGAGCATGATTCCTCCAGCTCCATTTTTCGTTCTCAACATTGCTTTGGCTATTCAGGGTCTTTTGTGTTTCCATACAAATTGAAATATTTTGTCCTCACTCTGTGAAAAATGCCACTGGTAGTTTGACAGGGACTGCATTGAATCTGTAGATTGCTTTGGGTAATAGAGTCAATTTCACAATGTTGATTCTTCCAGTCCAAGAACATGGTATATCTCTCCATCTATTTGTATCTTCTTTAATTTCATCAGTGTCTTATAATTTTCTGCATACAGATCTTTTGTCTCCTTAGGTAGGTTTATTCCTAGATACTTTTTTCTTTTTGTTGCAATGGTAAATGGGAGTATTTTCTTAATTTCACTTGCAGATATTTCATCATTAGTGTATAAGAATGCCAGAGATTTCTGTGCATTAATTTTGTATCCTGCTACTTTACCAAATTCATTGATTAGCTCTAGTAGTTTTCTGGTAACATCTTTAGGATTCTCTAAGTATAGTATCATGCCATCTGCAAACAGTGACAGCTTTACTTCATCTTTTCTGATTTGGATTCCTTTTATTTCTTTTTCTTCTATTATTGCTGTGGCTTAAACCTCCAAAGCTATGTTGAATAGAGTGGTGAGAGTGGGAAAACTTGTCTTGCTCCTCATCTTAGTAGAAATGATTTCAGTTTTTCACCATTGAGGACTATGTTGGCTGTGGGTTTGTCATATATGGCCTTTATTATGTTGAGGAAAGTTCCCTCTATGCCTAATTTCCACAGGGTTTTTATCATTAATGGGTGTTGAATTTTGTCGAAAGATTTCTCTGCATCTGTTGAGATGATCCTATGGTTTTTCTACTTCAGTTTGTTAATATGGTGTATCACGTTGATTGATTTGCACATATTGAAGAATCCTTGCATACCTCGAATAAACCCCACTTGATCATGGTGTATGATCCTTTTAATGTGCTGTTGGATTCTGTTTGCTAGTATTTTGTTGAGGATTTTTGCATCTATGTTCGTCAGTGATATTGGCCTGTAGTTTTCTTTCTTTGTGACATCTTTGTCTGGTTTTGGTATCAGCGTGATGGTGGCTTTGTGGAATGAGTTTGGGAGTGTTCCTCCCTCTGCTATATTTTGGAAGGGTTTGAGAAGGATAGGTGATAGCTCTTCTCTAAATGTTTGATAGAATTTGCCTGTGAAGTCATATGGTCTTGGGCTTTTGTTTGTTGAAGGACTTTTAATTACAGTTTCAATTTCAGTGCTTGTGAGTGCTCTGTTCTTATTTTCTATATCTTCCTCGTTCAGTCTCAGCAGGTTGTGCATTTCTAAGAATTTGTCCATTTCTTCCAGGTTGTCCATTTTACTGGCATAGGGTTGCTTGTAATAATCTCTGATGAACACTTCTATTTCTGCAGTTCAGTTGTTACTTCTCCTCTTTCATTTCTAATTCTATTGATTTGAGTCTTCTCCCTTTTTTTCTTGATGAGTCTGGCTAATGGTTTATCAATTTTGTTTATCTTCTCAAAGAACAATTTTTAGTTTTATTGATCTTTTGTATCATTTCTTTCATTTCTTTTTCATTTATTTGTGATCTGATCTTTATGATTTCTTTCCTTCTGCTAACTTTGGGTTTTTCTTTTTTCTTCTTTCTCTAATTTCTTTAGGTGCAAGGTTAGGTGTTTTAATTGAGATGTTTCCTCTTTCTTAAAGTAGGATTGTATTGCTATAAACTTCCATCTTAGAACTGCTTGTGCTGCATCCCATAGATGTTGCTTCATCGTGTCTGCATTGTCATTTGTTTCTAGGTATTTTTTGATTTCCTCTTCGATTTCTTCAGTGATCACGTCGCTATTAAGTAGTGTATTGTTTAGCCTCCATGTGTTTTTATTTTTTACAGACCTTTTCCTGTAATTGATATCTAGTCTCATAGCGTTGTGGTTGGAAAAGATACTTGATATGATTTCAATTTTTTAAAATTTATCAAGGCTTGATTTGTGACCCAAGATATGATCTATCCTGGAGAATGTTCCATGAGCACTTGAGAAAAAGGTGTATTCTGTTTTTTTGGATGGAATGTCCTATAAATATCAATTAAATCCATCTTGTTAAATGTATCATTTAAAGCTTGTGTTTCCTTATTTATTTTCATTTTGGATGATCTGTCCATTGATGAAAGTGGGATGTTAAAGTCCCCTGCTATGATTGTGTTACTGTCAATTTCCCCTTTTATGTCTGTTAGTTTTTGCCTTATGTATTGAGGTGCTCCTATGTTGGGTGCATAAATATTTACAATTGTTATATCTTCTTCATGGATTCGTCCCTTGATCATTATGTACTGTCTTTCTTTGTCTCTTGTAACAGTCTTTATTTTAAAGTCTATTTTGTCTGAGATGACAATTGCTACTCCAGGTTTCTTTTGATTTCCGATTGCATGGAATATCTTTTTCTATCCCTTCACTTTTAATCTGTATGTTTCCCTAGGTCTGAAGTGGGTCTCTTGTAGACAGCATATATATGGGTCTTGTTTTTGTATCCATTCAGCCAGTCTGGGTCTTTTGGTGGGAGCATTTAATCCATTTACATTTAAGGTAATTATCGATATGTATGTTCCTATTCCCATTTTCTTAATTGTTGTTGGTTTGTTATTGTAAGTCTTTTCCTTCTCTTGTGTTTCTTGCCTAGAGAAGTTCCTTTAGCATTTGTTGTAAAGCTGGTTTGGTGGTGCTGAATTCTCTTAGCTTTTGCTTGTCTGTAAACTTTTTAATTTCTTCGTCAAATCTGAATGAGATCCTTGCTGGGTAGAGTAATTTTGGTTGTAGGTTTTTCTCCTTCATCACTTTAAATATGTCCTGCCACTCCCTTCTGGCTTGCAGAGTTTCTGCTGAAAGATCAGCTGTTAACCTTATGGGGATTCCCTTGTGTGTTATTTGTTGTTTTTCCCTTGCTGCTTTTAATACGTTTTCTTTGTATTTATTTTTTGATAGTTTGATTAATATGTGTCTTGGCATGTTTCTCCTTAGATTTATCCTGTATGGGTCTCTCTGTGCTTCTTGGACTTGATTAATTATTTCCTTTCCCATATTAGGGAAGTTTTCTTCTATAATCTCTTTAAATATTTTATCAGTCCCTTTCTTTTTCTCTTTTTCTTCTGGGACCCCTCTAATTCGAATGTTGGTGCTTTTAATGTTGTCCCAGAAGTCACTGAGGCTGTCCTCAGTTCTTTTCATTCTTTTTTCTTTATTCTGCTCTGCAGTAGTTATTTCCATTATTTTATCTTCCAGGTCAATTATCCATTCTTCTTCCTCAGTTATTCTGCTATCAATCCCTTGTAGAGTATTTTTAATTTCATTTATTGTGTTATTCATCATTGCTTGTTTCCTCTTTATTTCTTCTAGGTCCTTTATAAATGTTTCTTGCATTTTCTCTCTTCTATTTCCACAATTTTGGATCATCTTTACTATCATTATTCTGAATTATTTTTCAGGTAGACTGCCTATATCCTCTTCATTTTTGAGGTCTGGTGTGTTTTTACCTTAGTCCTTCATCTGCTGTGTGTTTTTCTGCCTTCTCATTTTGTTTATATTATTGTGTTTGGGGTCGCCTTTTTGCAGGCTGCACGTTCGTACTTCCCATTGTTTTTGGTGTCTGTCCCAGTGGCTAAAGTTTGTTCAGTGGGTTGTGTAGTCTTCCTGGTGGAGGGGAGTAGTGGCTGTGTTCTGGTGTATAAGGCTGTATCTTGTCTTTTTGGTAGGCAGGTCCACGTCTGGTGGTGTGTTTTGGGGTGTCTGTGGCCTTATTATGATTTTAGGCAGCCTCTCTGCTGATGGGTGAGGTTGAGTTCCTTTCCTGCTAGTTGTTTGGCATAGGGTTTGCTGCAGCACTTTAGCTTGCTGGTCGTTGAATGAAGCTGGGTCTTGGTGTTGAGATTGAGATCTCTGGGAGATTTTCGCCATTAGATATTACGTAGAGCTGGGAGGTCTCTTGTGGACCAGTGTCCTGAAGTTGGATCTCCCATCTCAGAGGCACAGCCCTGACACCTGGCTGAAGCACCAAGAACCTTTCATCCACACGGCTCAGAATATAATGGAGAAAAAGTAGAAAGAAAGAAAGAAAGAAAGAAAGGAAGGAAGGAAGGAAGAAAGAAAGAAAGAAAGAAAGAAAGAAAGAAAGAAAGAAAGAAAGAAAGAAAGGAAGGAAGGAAGAAAGGAAGAAAGAAAGAAA
>NC_041232.1:57351158-57391706 GCF_002837175.3 Physeter macrocephalus | reverse complement strand
AAGAAAGAAAGAAAGAAAGAAAGAAAGAAAGAAAGAAAGAAAGAAAGAAAGAAAGAAAGAAAGGAAGGAAGGAAGAAAGGAAGAAAGGAAGAAAGAAAGAAAGAGAAAGAAAGGGGATAAAATAAAGTTATTAAAATAAAAAATAATCATTAAGAAAAAAATTTCTTTAAAAAGTAAAAAACAAACAAACAAACAAACAAAAAAAAAACGACAGACGGACAGAACCCTAGGACAAATGGTGAAAGCACAGTTTTACCAACAAAATCTCACACAGAAGCATACACATACACGTTCACAAAAGGAGGAAAAGGGGAAAAAATTATATATCTTGCTCTCAAAGTCCACCTCCTCGATTTGGGATTATTCTTTGTCTATTTAGGTATTCCACAGATGCAGGGTACATCAAGTTGATTGTGGAGCTTTAATCCGCTGCTTCTGAGGCTGCTGGGAGAAATTTCCCTTTCTCTTCTTTGTTTGCACAGCTCCCGGGTTTCAGCTTTGGATTTGGCCCCGCCTCTGCGTGTAGGTCACCTGAGGGCATCTGTTCTTCGTTCAGACAGGACGGGGTTAAAGGAGCAGCTGATTCGGGGGTTCTGGCTCACTCAGGCTGGGGAGAGGGAGGGGTCCGGATGCGGGGAGAGCCAGCAGTGACAGAGGCCGGCGTGACATTGCACCAGCCTGAGGCGCACCCTGCGTTCTCCTGGGGAAGTTGTCCCTGGATCATGGGACCCTGGCAGTGGCGGGCTGCGCAGGCTAAAGGGAGGGGAGGTGTGGATAGTGACTTGTGCTCACACACAGGCTTCTTGGTGGCAGCAGCAGCATCCTTAGCATCTCATGCCCGTCTATGGTATCCACGCTGTTAACCGCGGCTTGCGTCTGTCTCTGGAACTCCTTTAAGCAGCACTGTTCATCCCTTCTCCTTGAGCACCAGGAAACAAAGTGGGAAGAAAACGTCTCTTGCCTCTTCGGCATGGCCAGACTTTCTCCCGGACTCCCTCCCGGCCAGTCGTGGTGCACTAACCCCTTCAGGCTGTGTTCTCGACGCCAACCCCAGTCCTCTCCCTGCGATCTGACAGAAGCCCAAGCCTCAGCTCCCAGCCCCTGCCCGCCCCAGTGGGTGAGCAGAAAAGCCTCTCGGGCTGGTGAGTGCTGGTCGACACTGATCCTTTGTGTGGGAATCTCTCCACTTTGCCCTCTGCACCCCTTTTGCTGTGCTCTCCTTCACAGCTCCAAATCTCCCCCCGTCTGCAACCCGCAGTCTCCACCCATGAAGGGGCTTCCTAGTGTGTGGAAACCTTTCCTCCTTCACAGCTCCCTCCCACTGGTGCAGGTCCCATTCCTGTTCTTTTGTCTCTGTTTTTTCTTTTGCACTACCCAGGTACGTGGGAGTTTCTTGCCTTTTGGGAGGTCTGAGGCCTTCTGCCAGAATTCTGTGGGTGTTCTATAGGAGCAGTTCCACGTGTAGATGTATTTCTGATTTATCTATGGGGAGGAAGGTGAGCTCCGTGTCTTAATCTTCCACCATCTTCCTCAACTCCCTATGTGTGGTCTCTGTATCTTTTATCTGGGAAGGGCTCAGCTACTCCTTGCTCCTGGTGCTATCTTTATCTTGGACTATCTGTCCACAGGAGATAAACTCCTGCTGCTCAGCCTGGGGCCCATCTATCTCTTGACTCAATTCTGGGTAGTGAGAGACCAGAATTAAATTGCAGGTCACCAAATTGGAATCGGAGAATTGTTGTCAGAGCATTATTGGTGTTGATTTTTTCAAATAAATAATGAATGTACCAAATATCCCCCTCACTCAGTGGCCTCCAGGGGTTTCAACTCATGCTATTGGATCCCTCTGTTACTTCCACTTATGGTCTCTGATTCTGGAAAGCATGACCAGTGTATCTTTTAGAAATAAATGATTCTTGTATAGACTTGTTATAATTATAGATTGATATTTAATTATAGTTTCAGAATGTCCCTTTTGTTAAAAATGACTAACACTAAATTGGTAGAAATACCTGAAAATCTGTTCTTTCTTGAGTGTGGAATAGATAGAGGTGTAGAAGGAAATAAAACTAGAAAGATTGGATAGAGTTAAAAAGCACAAAGCAAGTGCAATGAACAGTAGAGTGTTTTGGGCTTTATTCAATAGAAAAACAAGGAGTCTCCATGTGTTCTTAAAGGGGGCAGACATTATCTGACTTGTGATTTTTTTTTTTTTTTTTTTTTTTTTGTGGTATGCGGGCCTCTCACTGTTGTGGCCTCTCCTGTTGCAGAGCACAGGCTCTGGATGCGCTGGCTCAGCGACCATGGCTCACGGGCCCAGCTGCTCCATGGCGCGTGGGATCTTTCCAGACCAGTGCACAAACCCGTGTCCCCTGCATCGGCAGGCAGACTCTCAACCACTGCACCACCAGGGAAGCCCTGGCTTGTGATTTAAGATGATAAATTGGGTCACCGTGTGAAGGAAAGATTTTAGAGAAGAGATAACAGAGAAGTCAGGAATCCATTGCCACAATTACCCATGTGAGAGACAATGTGGACCTGGACAGGAGCTGTGGAATCAGCACTGAATACACAGGACACCATGACTGTCTGGATGTGGGGAAGGGAACAGAATCTAAAATGATGCTTTTTTATGGAGAAGTTTAATGATGCATGTTCATGAATACTAAAGACAGCATAAATTTGGAGAGAGCCCAAAGGGAGATGGTGACTTTCTGGAGCTTTAGAGCACTTGGACATAGCAGAAACACTGCAATAAGGTCAGTTTTGATGTGGATAGATGTGAAATACAGCAAAGAAACAACAGTTGCATTTTCTTTCATATATAATCTCCTGTCACTCTGAAATTAAAACTATCTAGTAATGACATTCTATATTATGGGAGAATATTTGAATTCCCAATGTCTTTATATGAGTACTATTTTATTTTAATGAGTGTTATTAACCTTCATTGGTTATGACTGGGGGATGTCATATGGAGTCTTTAATGGGACTCTTCTACTTCTAGAATGTATATTTATATACATTCACCAATTATTCCTAGTTGAAACAACACATTTCATTATACAGCCTGTTAGACTGGTCATTTTATCATCTTAGAGTTAATTGGTGTCATTTTGGAAATACATTTGCATAAATGTAGGCACCAGGTGTGTTGACTTTTTTTCCTTCTTCAGAAATGCATGTCTTGCTAATGGATAATTTCAGGACTAAAATTTAAGAGGGACTTTTGGTATCACCTATTTTATTATTTGATCTTTAGGTAAGCTCTCTTAGATTATGTTCATTTTAAGCTGGCAATATAATTTATTGTTTTTTTATTTTTATAATTTTTTTTCAGGGTTGTTAAATGACATTTATGACTGCTCTACATTGCAGGAAGCAGTAGGGCGTGTTTAGGGTTCAGGCTCCAGTGACACCCACTTGGTTCAAAATCCTGCCTCCACCACCTAAGATGTATGATCACAGGCAACTAGCTTAAATCTCTGAACCCCACTTCCTTGTTATAAAGTAGGGATACCCTAGAGATGATCCATAGCCAGGTTAGGGCCCACAGGCCAGTATCTGTTCCAAAGAGTCTGTACCTCTTCTTGCAGTTTGTCTGAAGTGTTGAAACTATGACTCTTGGATACGGCTGCTGCCCCACCTCACAGGGCAGCTGCAGGAAGTAGTGTTAAGTCACTCTGCATGCTGTACTCTCACCCCATCAGCAGGTATTCTCCCCCTTCATGCAGGAAAGTCTGGAATTAGGTAGTTACAAAGCCCTGTGTCACCACCTCTTAACTACATCCAATCTTTCCCAGCTAGCCTAGAATATGGTCATCACAGGAGAGGGAAGGAAATTAAAAAAAAATAATCAAAACTGAGTAGAGACCTCTCTTTCTGCTCTTCTGAAGACTTATCTCCTGCACAGGAGGTCCTGCAGGTATAGGCAACACCCTGCTTCAAGATATCTACTCCCCTTTGAAGAAGCCATCACCCATGAAGGAGGCAGCACAGGAAAGGGTTCGATGTTCAGTTTCCTTTAATGACCCCCATTCTCCCTGAAGGGTAGGTGCAGGCACCTAGGCAACGTCAAGAGATGTTCACTTGAAGATCTTGCCCTGATTGAAGGCTTTGCCCGCATGCTGGAAGACCCCATTCCAGGAAAAGTATTCTTGAACCAGCGGCTGTGTATCCTAGCTGCTGGGATCCAGTTTCCGCCATGTTTATGACTCATAGTCCACCTGCCAATCTGGACTCAGGGGAAAGGCAAGCTCCTGGCGTCGGAAGACCCAGACTCCAGAAATGGAGCTGCTATTGTTGGTTCCAAAGAGAATGACACTGACAAAGGCATTCTTCCTCAGCTTGTCCAATCACTGGAACATTCCACTGATGAGGTTGCAGCTTATGAATGTCTGGGGGATCTCCTCAGGGAAGCGGTAGTCGGAGTACCTCGGGGACCAGCCATTTTTATCAAATTGCTCCCAAAAGTACAGCAGCACCACGGAGAGTGTGTCCTCATTGGAGTACTTGCGCTTAAATACATCCAACACAAAGTTACTCTTGGGCAGGTGAGCAAAGTGATCCTTGGCCTTCTGCTCAGCAGCCAGTGCCTGCTCACATTCAACCAGCTCCTCCTCAGTAGCAGGAGCAGCTGTCTTCTTCTCCTCTTTCCGTTCGGCCTTGGGCTTCTGCTTCTCTTCTCGAGAAGCTTTCCTTTCCATGGGGTGTCCTTTTTAGGCTGGCTCTCTGCAAACTTTTTAGCATCAAACTGAGGTATTTTTTCAGTTTCATCTCCCCCAAGACAGCCCAGAACTGGGACTGGTTAATGCAGGTGAGGAGCCAGCGGTTTGTATTAGGAAAGGGCTGGTAGAAAGAAGCCTCCAGAACCTGTTTATAAAGCCACAACAGGGTGCAGACAACTGTGATGTCAGCCAGTGTCACACGTTCGCCCACCGGAAAAGCCCTTGTCTTCAAGTGAGCATCCAGCAGCCCCATAATTTGCCTCACCACCTCCTTTGCATTCTCTGTGACCTGCTTGTTGTGTTGCATGATGCCCAAGGTGGGGAACACCCAGGTACTGGCTGGGGGAACTATGTCGCTATCAGCAAACTCACCCACTGCACCACCTGGGCTGCTGATTCAGGAGTACTTCTCCGCAGCTCCTCATTGCTCACATATTAGGCAATGGCATTGCTCTCAAACACACGGAATCCATCATCACCCTCAAAGGCTGGAACCTTGCCAGCAGGAAATTTACCGAGAAATTCGGGGGTGCAGTTGGTTTGGCCAAAATAGAAGTGGGGTGGTGCGGAGAGCACACGGACCTCAGCCCCGCTGTACTGAGCAGCAGTGAGGGCCTTGAAGGCCCTCCAGTTTTTAGGATATGTGCACAAGGTCCCAGCCGCCATGGTGATTCTGCAGAGAAAGGGGCTAATTTATTGTTTTATTAACATGTGATCATTTTAAGCTGGATACCTTACAAAAGTGATGCCTAAGGCTCTTAGAGGGAAGGCTAGCATGAAGATTTTATCAATAATGTGAAGATTCATTAAGTCAATTGAATTAAATTATCCCATTGTTTAAACAACCCTATGATTTTTGAAGCACCTGCTCAATCTTTATTCAGCTTACTTAATACATTAAGGTTCTTTTAAAATATTTCATATACTAGCTGGAATAAAGAAAAAATTATCTTAGAAGTTTTTATTTTATCTCAAGAATTAATAAAAGTACATTATTATTATGATAGATAATTCTACTTAGAACTATTATCTTCTCTTAAGTACAGTACTAACATTTCCATAAACTAGCAACAGGGAGAGCTAATATCGCTGGGATTTTTCAACCCTCATTACACGACTGGAACACATTTCTTTGGAAAAACAAAAACAAAAACATTCTCAGATGACTATTACCCACTGTGATAAACTATTTCTTACTCTGCCATTATTGGCATGAGTTAATGAAAAGCCTCTTGTTGCTTTACAAGTACAAATATATTTTTTTAATTTTATTTTTTTATGGAAGTAGAGTCAAGTTACAATGTTTCAGGTATACAGCAAAGTGATTCAATTATATATATATATATACATAAGATATTGAATATAGTTCCCTGTGCTATACAGTAGGTCCTTGTTGTTTACCTATTTTATATATAGTAATGTTTATCTGTTAATCCCAAAGTTCAATTTTATCCCTCACCCCCTTTCCTCTTTGGTAACCATAAGTTTGTTTTCTATGTCAAGGCATTTTAAAATATTCATTCAGAAAATAGTTATTATTATTATGTGACAGACTATGGATTAAGGACCAGGAATATAACAATAAAGACAAATGCTTGTGCCTCGAGGTTTTCATTCTAGTGAAGGATAAGATTAGATCTAAGTGGGTTTTTCCTTTCTTGGCCACACACTTACATACTGACATTTGTATATCTAAATTTTAGCATCTCATGTTGTTTTGTTTGCTCTATTATGCATCTCTGATTGGTTTGTGTATTTTGTCTTTAGGGAGTTGGTAACAACTTAGGAGTAAAAAGTGCAAGGTTAGGGCCTTATTGCCTAGGTCTGAGCTCTGCTCAGCTACTTTCTAGTTGTGTTATACTGAACAAGTATTCTTTATCATTATAAGCTTCCCAGGAATAGCAGTAGGGACAACTATACTATAGGTTTAAAAGAGACACTTGTAAAGCACTTAGCAGAGTGCCAGGCACATTCATTAACCATTATTTCTTAAGATTAACTATTAATTTTGAGGTCAAATATTTTCATTAATACATATTTTTCATATCCTATAACAATTAAAATGGTGCTGTGTTCACAGAGAGGCAATAATAAATTCCCTGGAAAAAAGTAATAAGAGCAGCTTTGATAAAGAAAAGCAGGGGAGAATACACAGGCTCTAAGCAATTCCATCAGGGGAAGTGATAAATGAAGGGGAGAGGGAAGCTGAAAACAAAGGTCTCAAGGTAAAGCCATACTCCATAGTTATCTACTTTTACCATTTATTAATGGCCAGTCTTAAGGGGGAGGATTCAAAAGAATTTTTTTTGTTGTTTTTTAAACAATATTCTCCTCAGAATTGAAACTCCATATCTATGGTTCTCCCTTTCCCTGGAGGAAGTTAGATAAGAGGATACAGAGAAAGGGTCCTCTTTGAAAAGTCTCCTCTTCCTTGAAATGAGTTTTCAGACCCAATAGCACAATGTGTTGGAGAGGCAAGGGAATTGTGGCCCATCAGCTGCAAAGATGTCTTCCTGCTCTGCTTTACTAAGAAGCCAGATGCCTGGGAATGACTGCTTTGGTCTCCTGACATGTCCAGAAGGTTTGATGTGTTACTGTGGGCGCCAATAATCCAGTTTCACTGTGATGACAGAGTTCTGAGTCCAGCTGTGTCAGACACAAAGAGGAGTGATTCTTTCCTTCAAATGTTGGGGCTCTCACCTCGTGTGAGAAACCTAGATGGGGTTGTAACTTTGGGGAGATGTGACAATGATAGCATAGCCCTGATTGCTGGGTCTGAGTGATGCATAATTCTTGCACTCAGCAAAATCCTCAGCCAAGAACAGAGAATCCTTTTTGTACCGAGTTTCTCTTTTCTTCACACTCTTCTCTTTAGAGAATTCTGAGTTGCATTGGGCTGATCGAGATTTTGCTGTTTATCACATCAGACAGCCTTCTCTCTAGACAAAATTCTTCTGGGAGTTTCACTGATTTTAGATGAAAGTCTACATGTGCCACATACAAATTGGGGATGAAGAATTTAGAAATGTAATCAGGAGTCATCACTATTTGGAAAATGTCTTTGTCCTTGTTTGTTAGTTTAGCTTTTGCTGTGGGTTTTCTCAATCTGGAGCTGGTCCAAGCAAATATGCTTTTACTAGCACCCTTCATGGCAAGCTGAGATGCTGTTGACAGTATGATTTCAACCTGAGAGTAGATAGAGTCCCAGACTGTGAGCTGATTGAAATCTCTCTCCTCAAGTACTGGAGGGGAACTCATCTTTTATTAAACCAGACAGCACCCATTATGTCATGTCCTGGTAAGGTGTCATTGGCATGGCAATAGGAGATAAATAGCCTGCTACACCTCAGCTCAAACTCACCCAGTGATTCATGAAGCACAATTACATTAAGGCAACTCAAAGTTGCTCATATAAAAAATTCTTCTTAAATCTCACTTATCTGAATGCAAATTTGGAAAAACAAATGGAGGAATATAAAATAATTCAGTAAATTTATCATGAAAAATGCATTTATACCAATGTGTAAAGTTTGCTGCTAAAATATGAACAAGATGGTAAAATAAAAAACAGAAGGTTTGTCAATGTATCAAACAGGTACAAAAGGATTTAGATATGGATGGGGGGCTCTGTGTGTAATTTACAGTGTCTTTTTATTGATGGCATTTATGTTTGTTCATGTTTAGAGCAAATCCTTTTTCATTTCCAGAAGCAGCTTGAAAATGACAAATAGTATTTGTAAAAGGGTAAGGAATAGATATTTTTATAGGGCGAGGGAACAAACTGATGTATAGTTTATACATATATAATGCTTGATAAGACATGAATCTGTCACTTTATATTAAGTATATCCTAGTGATCTAGTAACATGTAATTTGCCTGGAAGAATTAAAAAACAGAACCCCCGACCTGCAGGTACATACACTGTAAACACATTTTCTTGAAAAACTGCCATAGAGGAAGAGCAGTATAAATTAAACCACTTAGCTGTATATCATTCAAATTATATTTGTGATTCTTAGAAGTATGGAGTGTAGTAATTTATGAAACTGTGGATAATCTAAAATGAGGGATAATTTTTAGGAGAAACAGGGGAAGAGGGCATGGAGTGTAGCATGGGGGCTAGGGTAGCACCGTGGCTCATGTACAGCTGTCAGTTTGGGACACTAATGAGAGAGATAGGAAGTAAGGGGTGGGAACAGAGACCTAGAGAGAGCTTGAAAGATTTAAAGAGAAGCATAAAATACATGTGCCAGGCAATCAGGAGACATCATTGCACTGAGAATATAACTGCAGGCACTGATTAGGTCAAAGCCTCCACACTGTCTTTCCATGCATTGGTGAATTTTGCACTCAGGTTTACAAGACGAAAGCTTTCTCTTTAGAGCATTTGATACTTTGCACTTCCCAGGATGCTTGAAATCTTGCCTAGTCATCACTAATCATTCACTCATCACTTGCTGTATTCAGTTGTCCCAGATCCTGATACTCTATCAACCTATCAGATTTCCAAAAGACTACAGATCTATTGGAGCATTTGAAGTTGGGCTTCAGTGGGGATTCTGATCATGTCTTTATTCCTCACTACTCAACAAACAAAATGAGGCTTGGAAAAACTCCCTTTGCTTTTCATTCATTTGCATGTTAATAAAACAAAACCAAACCAATGGAGTAGGGATCTATCACTTTGATCTGCTTGTATCCAAGGGAGCTTTTTTAAACTACTTTTATCACTCACTATTAGAAGCAGTCAATTGAGTGAGGAACAATCTCTGCAGCCTGCTACTGATCTTGCTAACACGGAGGTAGGTGTAGTTAGTGGAAAGATATATGGCTATAGATGCAGAAGATCCCACTGTACTCATACCCTGGATCTGCCTGAGGGCAACTCTTTCGGGGGTCTGACTCCTGTTATCAGGGTGAAATAAAACAACCTCTATAATATATGTTGTAGTAACAAAAGGCTAAACATTCATTTATTAATAAATAAAATCATATTTTCAGGCAAATACACAATGAAATGTCTCCCTATGATTCATGCTTAGCTTTGGGGATACCACGGTAAAAGGGATTGATATGGTTCTCCCTTTTGTGGAGTTCCCAACCTAGTAAATTAGGGGTTTGGAGGATGAGAAAAATGTCATTGAACTAGGAAGAAAGAGGAGAAACATGAGAGATGCTAGGCTAAAAATCATACGATTATGTACCTTAACTAAACTGTAGACATAATTTCCTATACATGAAATAAAATGCAGCAAGACCTAAATTTTCTTGTTCATGATCTGTTTCCTTTTCCCTATTACCAACCCTGGTCATAACATACAAGATCTGCTGAAATTCTGGCACTATTTGTTCCTTGTAATGTCCCAGGCTAGATAAATGTACCACCCTTAGAAAATCCAATTTGTTCTTCTGGCAACACAGGAACCTTCTTAGGTTGTTGGATCAGAAAAAAAAAAAAAATTAGTTGCAGAGACTAGCAGGAACAAAGAAACAGAGAAGGAATTAAGGCAAAAGAAAAAAAAGAAAGAAAGGAAGAAAAAAAGAAAAAAGAGAGAAAAAAAGAAGAAAGAAAAGAAAGAAATAATGGGGCTGGAGGAAAAAAAGTATTAAAATCTTGTCATTCTTGCTTACTCCCCGGTCTTTATTCATTTATTTATTTATTTATTTATTTTTCATTATATTACGTTCACCAATGCATGGAAAGGCAGTGTGGATCCTTTGAACTAATCAGTGCCTGCAGTTATATTCTCAGTGCAATGATGTCTCATTATAAAAGGTTATACATTATAAAAGGTTATAACTCAGGAGCAGCCAGATGGAAGAGGCACCCGGGGCAGGGTATGGGGAGAGGACACAGAGCTTCCATGCCCTCTGAGTTCTCTACTTCCCAAATTTCCACAAGTTCACCAACCCGAAAGCTCTCTGAACCTTATCATTCTGGGGTTCTATGGAGGCTTCAGTACAATGCGCATGATTGACTAAATCACTGGCCATTAGTGATTGTGTCAACCTCCAGCCCCTCTCCCCTCTCCAGGAATCAGTGGGTGGGACTGAAGGGAAGTAGAAAGATCTTACAGGAACCAGATTCAAGTCACTGGGCAAATAACACCTCTGCCTGGATATTTTAGTAAAATCCTCTGGTGACTGTCTAGAAGATGAGCCAGAGATATTTGGGGGGTATCAAGGAAATGCCAGCCTCACAGAATAAGTTAGGAAGTGTTCTTTCTACTGAAATTTTGCATGACTTTGAGGAGGATTGGTGTTAGTTCTTCTTTAAATGTCGTATGATTCACCTGTGAATCAATTTGCCAGCTATCAATTTGTTCCAGAGATCTTTTTGTAAACAGGTTTTTGATTACTGATCCAATCACCTTACTAGTTATGAGTCTATTCATATTTTCTATTTCTTTGTGATTCAGCCTTGGGAGGTTTTATACTTTTAGGGATTTGTCCATTTTATCTAGGTTATCCAATCTGTTACAGTACAATTTTTCATAATCCTTTTTATCTCTGTACAGTCAGTAATAATGCCCCCATGTTCATTTCTGATTTTAATCGTTTGTATTCCCTTTTCTTTAGTCATTCCAGCTAATGATTTGTCAACCTTGTTAATTTTTCCAAAGAACCAATTTTGGGTTTTGTTGATTTTCTCTATTGGTTTTATACTCTCTATTTTGTCTCTGCTCTAATCTTTATTATTTGCTTCCTTCTTCTAGTATTCGATTTAGTTCATTCTTCTTTTACTAGTTCCCTAAGTTTCATGAAGTTAGGTTGTTGATTTGAGAGTTTTAAAAATGTGTTTATAGCTATAAATTTCTCCTTAACACTGCTTTGCTGTTTCCCATGTTTGGTGTGTTGTGCTTCATTTTCCTTCATCTCTAAATATTTTCTAATTTCCCCCGTGCTTTCTTTGACACAGTGGTTTTTTAAAGTGGTTTAATTTTCACAAATTTGTGAATTTTCCACTTTTCCTCCTGTTGCTGGTTTCTTTTTCTTTTGTTTTTTTTGTTTTTTTGAAATAACAAATTCTTTTTTTTTTAAAGATTTTTTTGATGTGGACCATTTTTTAAAAGCCTTTATTGAATTTGTTACAATATTGCTTCTGTTTTGTTTTAGTTTATTGGCCCTGAGGCACTTGGGATCTTAGCTCCCTGACCAGGGATTGAACCCACACCCCCTGCATTGGAAGGTGAAGTCTTTTTTTTTTTTGAATAATTTTTTAAATTTTATTTTTATTTATTTACTTTTTGGCTGTGCTGTGTCTTCATTGCTGCAAGAGGGTTTTCCCTAGTTGTGGCTAGTGGAGGCTACTCTTCATTGTGGTGCATGGGCTTCTCATTACAGTGGCTTCTCTTGTTGCAGAGCATGGGCTCTAGGCACATGGGCTTCAGTAGTTGTGGTACCAAGGCTTAGTTGCTCCACAGCATGTGGGATCTTCCCAGACCAGGGCTTGAACCCATGCCCCCTGCATTGGCAGACAGATTCTTAACCACTGTACCACCAGAGAAGTCCAGAAGGTGAAATCTTAACCACTGGACTGCCAGGGAATTCCCACTGTTTCTGATATTTTTATCCCATTGTAGTTGGAGAAGATACTTTGTACGATATCTACCTTTTAAAATCTACTGAGACAAATTGTGACCTAACACATGATCTGTCCTGGAGAAGGTCCCACATGCACTTGAGAAGAAAGTGTGTTCTGTTGTTGGGAAGGGTTCTGTGTGTGTCTGTTACATCTAATTCGTTTATTGTGTTGTTCAGTATTGTGTCTTCTACCTCCTCACTTCTATTTTCTGGTTGTTTATCCATCATTGAGAGTTGAATATTGAAGTCTCCAACTATTATGTAGAACTGTTTTTCCCTTCAGTTGTGTCCACATTTTTTTTTTTTTTCGGTATGCGGGCCTCTCACTGTTGTGGCCTTTCCTGTTGCGGAGCACAGGCTCCGGACGCGCAAACTCAGTGACCATGGCTCACGGGCCCAGCCGCTCCGTGGCATGTGGGATCCTCCTGGACCGGGACACGAACCCCTGTTCCCTGCCTCGGCAGGCGGATTCTTAACCACTGCGCCACCAGGGAAGCCACCTAGTTGTGTCCACATTTGCTTGTCTTTACGTATGTAAATGTTTATGATTTTACCTTCCTGCTCTATTGAACCCCTTATTAACATATAATGTCTTTCTTTGTCTCTTGTAAACTTTCCTGATTTAAAGTCTATTTTGTCTGATATTAGTACAGCCACCCCTGCTTTATTTTGGTTACTATTTGCATGGACTATCTTTTTCTATTTATGTTCAACTTTTTTGTCTTTGGATCTGAAGTGAGTCTCTTATAGGTAGCAAATATTTGCATCATATGTTTTTATCTTTTTTATCTGGGAATGTCTTAATTTCTCCCTCACTTTTGAAGGACAGTTTTGCTAGATATAAGATTCTTGGTTGACAGCTTCTTTCCTTCAACACTTTGAATACATCAACACAAGCCATCTGACCTCCAAGGTTCCTGATGAGAAATCTGTTAATGATCTTCCTGGCAAACCTTCCTCTCAGCTTCCTGGATGTTAATAATATACATTATCATGCCTTACGCAACAGAAAATTTTTCTACAGTGTCCTGATATCAGTTAAGTTGTAACATCTTTTTGAGACCAGAGTTTAAGGAAAAGGAATATTTCAAGTGTAGATATTATGAGGTCTTTAAAATTCCTACAGATTTTCAAACTAGAAATGAAAAGGTCACTGAAGCATCCTACATATTTAAATGTCTAACAAAGTAAATACTAATCTGTAATAACATACATAAAGAAAAATCTCTTTGGGATCATTTTTTTCTAAGCATAAAGGGGTCTTGAGACCAAAGAAATGAAAGAAAAAAAAAAAAAAAAAACCAAAACACTGTGTTTTATCCCTAGCCATTATTGGTCCATTTCTTTCTCTGAGCTCATAAAGTGCCATTAAGTCCCTGGTTGGGCCTAGGTTTTTTGTCCTTAGAGTCCAGGAAGATGCTTTTTGTGACCTGATGTCCTTGGACCCACAGTGAGCTTGTGTTTTCTCCTTGTTTTTCCCATCTTGTTTTCTTTATTTTTTCTTTTTTCACTACTCTTTTTTATTTTTCTCATTTTCTTTTGCTTTTCATTTTACTTATTTTTCTCTGTTCTGTTTTCTCATTTTTCTTTATTTTTGTCTTTTATCAATTTTTTCTTTTTTTAAAATTTTTTCTTCTCAAATTTTTTTGTTTTTCCCACTTTTTCTTTCTCCTTTCTTTTATTTCTTTGTTTTTTTTCTCATTTTATCTTATTTTCTTCCCTAATATTGCTAGTATTAGTACAGTTAGTATAGTTAGTATTGTTGGTATAGTTAGCATAGTTGGTATAGTTAATATTGTTTATTAGCATAGTTAGTATATTTAGCATTGTTAATATAGATTGTTAATATTAGCACTGTTAGTATAGTTAGTACACTTAGCATAGTTAACATTGCTAGTTAGTGCTGTCAGTTGGTGTAGTTAGCAGGCCACCATGATGCAGGGTCCCAAGGCCATCTCTGCTCATGAGGAGGTTCATATTGACAACTATGAGATCCTCCAAACCATTGGTGAAGGTAACTTTTCCAAGGTGAAGCTGGCCTGGCACATTCTGACTGGGACAGAGGTAGCCATCAAGATCATTAAGAAAAGTCAGCAGAGCTCCCCCAGCCTCCTGAGACTTTTCTGGGAAGTCCACATTATGAAGGCTCTGAACCACCCCTATACTGTACAGCTGTTGGAGGTGACTAACACTGAGGAAACTTTGTTCCTGGACATGGAGTACCTCAGTGGGGGGAGCATGTCTAGTTAGGTACAGGACCATGGCCGCATGACAGAGGCAGAGGCCTGAGGCACATTCTGGCAGCTGGTCTCTGCTCTGCAGCACTGCCACCAGATGGGCATCATGCACCAGGACCTGAAACCAGGGAACCTCCCCTTTGATGCCAAGATGAACATGAAAATTACAGACTTTGGCCTCAGCAATGAGTTTAACAAGTGTGACAAGCTTGATACTTCTGTGGCAGCCCCATTCATGCTGCCCCAGAACTCTTCCTGGGCCAGAACTATGCCAACCCCTTGGTGGAAGAGAGGAGCCTGGGGGTAGTTCTCTACTTTATAGTGACTGGGTCCCTGCCCTTTGGAGGAGAGAACTTTTGGGAGCTGGGCAGCAAACCTTGAAAGGGCAACATTATATCCCCTTTTATCTCTCCTTAGAGATAGAAAATCTCTTGAAAACAATGATGACCCTCAACCCCAGGAACAGAGGCACTTTAAATGACCTAATGAGGCATCCATGTGTGAACATGGGCCAGGAGGAGCCACTCAGGCTGTACAGTGAGCTGTCTTGTGACAAGAACTCCTAGGATTGGGGAGCAACCAGGTTCACCACTCAGGAAGAGGCAGGAGGCAGGACAGCATGAGCTCCAAGGAACCCAAGGTTGGGTCTGCACCATCACTATGAGGCCCTCCCCTTCCACAGGGTTGAGCAGCCACAGGGTTGAGCCTCCCCAAGTCCTGAGGTGTTTGTGAAGAGTGAGCTTCTTAACCCCACATGGCTGTATCAGGGAGAAAATGAGTGGCTTCAGGAGGACCAGGAGTCAGGGCAGAAGGCCAGAGAGCCTGCCAATTCCCCACCCAGCCTGGAGGTGAGGACTGCCACCCCCATCCCAGTCCCCCATGTGTGGGCCTGGGGCATCCCCCTCCATCGGCAGCACCAGTAGCATGACTGGAGCTCAAGAAGGAACCAGCTGCTCTCAGGGTGTATCCAACACTGGAAATTCCTCCCATGCTGGGGAGCCTGATAGAGTGTCCCCAGCTGCTCCCTCTGGCCACAGCCAGAAACAGCAGGGGATGGCTGGGAGATTCTAGAACTTTATTTTAAAACACCTATGTTGCAGGCTGCCCAGGAAGAAGTGTCAAAATAAAGGGAGCCCAATGTAATACCGAATGGATGACCAAAGCAGGAAGGTCAGGCCTGGGACTTGGTCCAGTGGATGATGGGAGTGTTCTCAGCACAACCATGGCCTTCAGAAGCATCATATCCAAAACATGCCCAGCTCAGAGGATGGTTTGGAGTCGCCTGGAGGACCAGAGTAGAGGTCACACTGACTGCAGGTCTGCCCCCTCAGTCCCCACCTAGGTGAGACTTAAGAGACTGAACTGCATCTCCTGGGGCACTTTCCCTCAGTCTGTCTTCCATGTTGGTGGAGGAGGGGGATAATTCTTGTCAGCTACCTTGTTCTTCCAATTCTTGTCAATAAACTTGATGCTCCAGAAAGATGTATCACAAGCACTTTGTTTTGCATCCTCCCTTCACAAAATTGGGGTTATGCATTTTCCAGTTTGAGAAGCATGTAGTCATGCAGTACTTGGAGATAATGAGAACAACTAAATGGAAAAATGACCTAAGAGAATTATCACGATGACTCCCAATGGCAACAATTGCTGCATTGCAGGGCAGAAATGCAGAAAGTGTGTATTACCTTCTGGCACTAACATTACCAAATATTTTCATAAGGTCCAAGGGGAACTTTTGGTCCCTGCGACCTGTGTTAATTATGAGAAACGCCATAAATTATTCTATAGTTTACCCTGAGCTTAACTAGTATTAAAGAAGTAAGGATTTCAGGTGTCTTTAGAAAGGAATTGCCACAGATACATCATTTCATTAATTGAAGGGCTCTTGATAAACTTGATCCTGGATACCTCTTTGCCCTGTGTTGTTTGCTTTATTAAAAAAATTATTACCTAACTGCACTGTATACTTGAAATTTGCTGAGAGAGTAGATCTTAAGTGTTCTCGCTACACACACAAAATGATAACATTTTGTGGTTGATATGTTAATTGTTTTTACTAAATCATTTCCCAATGTATATTTATATCAAAACCATGTTGCACACCTTCAATACATATAATTATTATTAATGAATAAAATTCTCATTGAAGGATAATAAAAAATTATGAGTGAGAGGTCTGTAATAGGATAACAAGGTCCCATGAACAAACCTGTGTGTGGTGTGGTCACCTTCCTGTGCAGAAGAGTTTCCTATCATGTAGGATTTGGGCTCTGCTCTCCCCTTTCCCCATGGGGAGGGGCCCCAACATATGGATTTGACCACAGGAATTAGAGAGCAGGTATCCGTGCAGGAGGAAGCTGGACTGTTGGGAGTGAGGCTGGGGAGTGGGGTGTTGGATGAGCACCCCTTGTTTCCAGACCACCTCCACTGGTGCACTGTGCTCTGTGTCTCCAAACTTAAACATCCACCAGTTCAGGGCTGGAAAGCAGTCAGGCCTGATGACAGAACACTGTGCTCATGAGACCATCTCCCGTTCTGTGAGCCTTGGGCCTAGACTGGCTGGCTGGGCCATGGCTGCCTCTGGTTGCCCTCATTAGTCCAAGCACAGTCCCACAGGGAGGGCTGTGGGTTTTATTCTAAAGAGCAGGGGTCAATAAGAAGGGGGTGACATGGTCACCTTCCACTGGATAAGACATCTTTGGCTTCAGGTACCCAGTGGGCTAGTCCCAGAGGAGGGGGATGGGACACCACACATGACCTCACCACATGAGGAAGCACAGGAGGAGGTGGAGGAGCAGGGAGCTGTGACCGAACGGGAGACTTCATTGAGTTTCATCACTTCCTGGATCATTCTTATCTGTGGCCTACAGAGTCCACACACCCAGCACACATTCACTGAGGTCCTACTGTGTGCTGGGCAGCTTTCAGACACCAGGCACAGAAGGGAGTGAAGCAGGTGGGTCTCTATTCTGAAGCAACAGACAGCACAAATAAGTCCACAGGCAGAAGGGTTCCGGCAGGGTTGTACTTGGAGCACAACGATATCAGCAGGAATTGTCTCTCCCAACCTCTTGGCTCTGGTTACTGGTGTCATCCTCACTCAGGTGTCTGTACCTTTATGAGAGCAAAATGGCCACCCTGTCACAGGCTGAGGTCATGTCTCTTCTGCTCCAAACAGAAATCTTACTTCCCTGTCTTTATAAGCTCATGTTAATATTTATATTCTTTTTGTTTTTGTTATAGTCTCTATCAGTACCACAAAATACAGCTTTCAGTCATATTCAGTTATAATTTTGATTATGGTTAGTAAAAACAAAACCTGATTTGAATTAAATTAAGCTAATACTAAAAATAATAATAGTGATTTATTCTGATCTGCAAGGTTGGCACACAGAATGAAAAGGCAAAATATAGCTAGGTTCAGGAGAATAAAAGCAGAAAATGTAAAGCTATCATAACTCCCTTTTTGACTCCTGATTCTTCCTTTCCCAGCATATCTGCTCTTTTTAGTTCTCCCTGCATGACAGCTCTCTGTTGCAGATGTGGTTTCTAGGATGAAGATGCTGAAATAGTTGGGATGCAAGATGTTTATCAGCAATCATTATAAAGGAAAGCAGGAGAAAACAGAATTAGGTAGAGAAAAAAATTCAAATTCAAAGCAGGAAAAAACAGAATTGGGTAGAGGCATGCCTGACCAGGCTTCTACCAAGTTGGCAGAGATCTGGAGTTAGTATTACCCATCAGGGCTATGCTCTGTCAGGCTGAAGTGAGGGCACCATTTTGCCCCCTCTTGGCAGACATAGGATTTGGGCTGCCCTAGAAGAGGCGAGAAGGACATGACTTCAGGAAAAGGTGGGTCTGGCTCCATGGAGCTGAGCAGGAACTGACAAGAAGCAGTCTGCTGACCACACTTCTCAAAACTGGCAGCAAGTCATTCCTTAAATGGATCTGAGTGTCGCATCTTCATGTTCACCACACTCTGACTTTCTTGACCTCATGTAAGAGTGGTCATTTTACCATGGCTGACTTTCTTTCACATGCTGTCCAGCCAATACATTTTAGAAGGCAAAAATTTCCCTTTACCACTTGTGTATTCCCCACAGGAGCCTGAGCAATTAGAAAGTAGACACTCAGATCACCACACCATCAATTCAAGAAGTACTACACTTTTTTTTAAACATTTTTATTGTAGTATAATTGCTTTACAATGGTGTGTTAGTTTCTGATTCATAACGAATCAGCTATACATATACATATATCCCCATATCTCCTCCCTCTTGTGTCTCCCTCAGACCCTCCCTATCCCACCCCTCTAGGTGGTCACAAAGCACCGAGCTGATCTCCCTGTGCTGTGCGGCTGCTTCCCACTAGTTATCTATTTTACCTTTGGTAATGTATATATGTCCATGTCACTCTCTCACTTAGTAAGCTCTAGTAAAATTCTTGATTAGTTTCTGAGGAAGACAGACATAGAAAAAATTAAGAAGTTTTATAGTTGGGTAGGACAGAAAGAAAGGATTCTAGTGAGAAGAAACAATAGAACAGAGTACTGAGGAACTTTGTGGAACTTCTTTTCCTAGAGAACATTAAGGGGGGGGAAATAATAATTTGCTTTAAAAAAATATGTACGAGAGTTAACGTTGGAACTTCAGTTTCTGCCTTAGTTATATTACCAATTATATGTGTGACATTGTTCAAGGCACTTAGATTTTCTGAGATCCTGTTTTTTAATCTGTTAAACAAGAGGTTGGGATGAGATGTCTCATGAAATCTATAAGAACATAGATAGTTACATACTGGATCATGCTGGATGTTTTAACCATTTATCACTGAAAACTGGATGTCTTCCTCAAGGGTTACTTGTTTTTTTCTTAATTTAGGACTTCTCTAATTATAAAATGAAGGCTTATATGGTAAATCAATAAAGAAGGAACAGAACGAAGAGGAAACAACATGGAGAAGACAAGATGAAGTAAGCCACTATAGCTGTCTTGGATAACTTTTACAATAGAAACTTTTTTTTTTTTTGAAGCCTTGGATTTTACAATAGATAAACTTAAGTTAGAATTCATCTTCTTCCACTGATTAACTCAGTGACTTTGAATAGGCCACTTAAACCCTCTGAAACATTTCCCATACGATTTATAAGAGGTATAGATAATATCTAACATATGCACCGCAAGGGAACGCTGTAAGGTTATAATCAGTAGTATATGGGGAACGGTGCTTTGTAAAGTGTAAAGATTTATACATACTTTAATGTGGTTATAATTTCTTCATCTTAGATAGTTAATAGATTTGGTATTTTAAAGAAGCTTAATCATGAGCAGGTCAAAGTGGGTGAATTTATAAGACCACTTTTCATGATGGTGTGGAAATCTGGGATAATTTGAGGCATTAAAAAATTGAGCAAGAGGTAGGGATGCTATAAAAAAAGTAAGGGTAATAATTAGGGTGGAATGGATAAACTATGACTTCCAATATTTCTGAGATTTGGCATGTTATCCGACTTGACATGTCATCTCTGTCCCAAGTCTGTCATTTTTTACTATCTATTGACAGAGATTTTTCCCCCTTAAGATAAAATAAAATTTCAAGAGATAATTGAAGTAAAATTTAGCTCTTAAAGAAATAAAGCCAGCCATAAAATGAAAGACTTCTTCAAACCATAAACTTCATTGAAGCCTATCATTTCAATTAAAGCTCATTCTAAGGATCCATCATGGTCTCATATTTTTCTTAGTCACCAAGAATTTTCATGGACAGGCATAAAGTCAGTAATAAATAAATAGTTCTGTGATTAATAGAAAAGTTGTAAAATCATCATTTTTAGTCACTGTAGTTTATATATAAGAAATCATACAATAATGGTAAATGATAATAATGTTTATAATCTCCTAACTTCTTACTTGTCCTATACTGACCAATTTTGTTTCATGATAGTGAAACTGTGTATAAATAAAATTGATATAAATAAATACTCATGAGCATGCTTTCCTAAGGAAATACTTTGTAAAGCTAAGAATAATATTGTGAAGTAAAGGATTGGTTCATAGTTATGTAGATTTGAATAATCAACATTTGGGGGTTTTAGAAATTAATTATATCTCAGTTCCTATTGATACACAGTCACTTAAAGCTGGCAATTATACTTGAATTTACCTTGTCTAACCTCTTTTATTTTTCTGGAGGGATATGTATCTGAAACACTGGAAAGTGAAGAGATCTGCCAAAAGCTCACAGTTCTTTATTAACAGAGCCTGAGCCTGAGCTCATGCTTCTGATGCCAAGATTAGTGCATAAGACATTGTGACTCTAGCCCTCTAAGCTCTCAGCATGAGCAGTCATTTCCAAAGGGCTCTGGATTCATCAACATTTATAATTGTTCTCCCTAGAAATCATCTTCTGAGTTCTTGGTCCTCCAGTATTTGTGCCAGTGTAAGACATTCTTATTGGGTACATGTAACTCCAGTGACAGACTCCAAGAATCATAGTAAAAGGAGAACTTAGAAGTCACTTATTATTATTCTTTATTCCATGCATGACACCTTCAGAGTGGACATATAAACCCTGATGAAACCCCTCCAAAGTCAGAAACTTACTGCTTTATGTCTCATTGTAGGCAGTTTTAAGCATTGGTTAGTCATCTGTTTAAACCATAATATTCTGTTTCAAATTTGACGATATTTGAGGCAGCCATTTTTTTTCTTACCTGTTCTCTTTTTCAGGTAAACATAAACATTAAGCCATGCACTGACACATTATTGTGTCAACTAGAGATCTTTATCTCAAACTTGAATAGGTCATTCACTCATGAGAACTTAAAAATTCATAGCATCAGGGAATAGAAAAATAAATTTATAAATAGTTCTATCATAATGAACTCATAGTCCATTTGAGGGAAAAGTTAGGTAAATAAATACTTGCAAAACTCTTATTTAACCACAATATAAGTTATGCAATGCAACTTAGGAACATAAATGATTGAGAGAATGTGCCTAGAAGATGGGGAGAGGTAGAATTTCCAAGGTGCATGGACATTGTTTTACTTGTGAAATTAACTCAAGGACCAGAAACAGAAGTGACAATAAATATCCCTTCCAATTTGCTGATTTTAGAGATGGAGACATTGAATCTTAGAGAAGTGACTTCTCCAATATTCTGTAGCTTTGATGAGGAACTTGGGCTTTTAACATGCTCATAAAGACCCAAAGGGAATTCAGTGAGCAACGAGGTGTGGAAGGGCATTTTAGATCAAGGAACAGCCACTGTGAGACTGGAGGTAAGACACTTCAGGAGTTGTCAGAGTTGCAGTAAGCAATTCAACATGGTGAGGCCATTGTAGCACCAGGGAGGAACAAAACAGAGAAAAATCACAATTAGTAAAATAAAATTTAAAAATCTCCAATGCTTTTTTTGTTGTTGTTGTTATCCAGTTCCAATCTTTCCCAACCTCCACCGTCAGAGAGTTCTTTCCTCAGATAAACCTCTTTCATTTGTTATCATCAATTAGAATTATAGAAAATAAATGGATATAATTGTTCATTATTCATTGCTCTAGCTCAAATAAATGGCTCTTCAAATTCACATTACCGCTTTCCTAATTTACATGTAAAGAATTAGGGGAGTAGATTTCTAGTTACCAGTTTCTTGGTTTTCCTTTCATCTTGAAGCAAGAACAATTGGGTTAAGACATTGCAGAAACTTCCTCATCTCTTTGTCAGCCCTATTATATGGTTTCCCTTGGTTTTTATCCATCTACTTTTCTCCATGATGTGACAGACTATTCACTTCACATAGTCATCCTTTCTGCAGGGTTTGTTTCTTGTCCAATTGTTCTGACATTATGGAAATGAACCTCAGATGTGAGGATCTAGAAGGCAGGCCTGTATAAATCACCACCATTAGAATTATTGGCATATGTATAGCTGATGTTCAATAGAATATAAATAAATGCTACCCTCTACTGTTTTTCATTTGTAAATATGAGTGAATTCAGGAAGAATACAAGTAAAATCCTGTCTGCTTAAAAACAAAATAGCTATATGAAGCCTTAAATCCTATAATTTACCCAGAAACATACTCTCAAAATAACCAAAACAAAAATATAATCTGTTTAAAAACCATGAGCATTACAGACTTTTAGCTTCAAATTATACTTTCCATTAAAGAGGGAAGAAATCACTTGGATGTGTTGTATGGACAAACAACAAATGTGTGTTTGTGTGACCCCTGAAAGCTTTGAGGTCACTGTGGCCTATAATTCACTATGAGGAAGAACAGATTCTCTCACAGAAAATGGAGATGTTGACTTCTGAGCAGACAATTGCATAGTCAGCCACAGAAAATGACATGGATTCAGATGGAAGTGTCTTAAACATGAATCAAATTTCATTATGGCAAGATGAGAAAATTTTCAAGTGATATTCTGAAATAATAGAAGTTAGATATTTAGATACCCTGGAAGGAAAAATCTCTTTATGGATCACTTCTCCCTTCTCCTCTGGAACCACAGCTTCCTCCTGACTACATGAAACTGCAACACACACCCACACCCACAGGACATAGCAGTATGAATTTTGGAGAGTAAATTGATGAGATGATCACCCTCCTTCCAGTCTCTAATATTAAGAACTGAGAGCTATGACTAACTTCTAAGGGCATTCTAAATAACACTCTATAAAATTTGGAAATTAGAGTTATTTTTTTTAAACATCTTTATTGGAGTATAATTACTTTACAATGGTGTGTTAGTTTCTGCTTTATAACAAAGTGAATCAGCTATACATATACATATTTCCCCTTATCCCTTTTGCATCTCCCTCCCTCCCACCCTCCCTATCCCATCCCACTAGGTGGTCACAAAGCACCGAGCTGATGTCCCTGTGCTATGCGGCTGCTTTCCACTAGCTATCTATTTTACATTTGGTAGTATATATAAGTCCATGCCACTCTCTCACTTTGTCCCAACTTACCCTTCCTTCTCCCCATGTCCTCAAGTCCATTCTCTCGTAGGTCTGCATCTTTATTCCCATCTTGCCCCTAGGTTCTTCATAACCATGTTTTTAAAATTCCATATATATGTGTTAGCATACGGTATTTGTTTTTCTCTTTCTGAATTACTTCACTCTGTATGACAGACTCTAGGTCCATCCACCTCACTACAAATAACTCAATTTCTTTTCTTTTAATGGTTGAGTAATATTCCATTGTTTATATGTGTCACATTTTCTTTATCCATTCACCTGTTGATTAACACTTAGGTTGCTTCCACGTCTTAGCTATTGTAAATATAGCTGCAATGAATATTGTGGTACATAACTCTTTTTGAATTATGGTTTTCTCAGGGTATTTGCCCAGTAGTGGGATTTCTGCGTTGTATGGTAGTTCTATTTTTAGTTCTTTTAAGGCAGCTCCATAATGTTCTCCATAGTGGCTGTATCAATTTACATTCCCACCAACAGTGCAAGAGAGTTCCCTCTTCTCCACACCCTCTCCAACATTTATTGTTTGTAGATTTTTTGATAATGGCCATTCTGACTGGTATGAGGTGATACATAATTGTAGTTTTGATTTGCATTTCTCTAATGATTAGTGATGTTGAGCATCCTTTCATTTGTTTGTTGGCAATATGTATATCTTCTTTGGAGAAATGTCTATTTAGGTCTGCTGCCCATTTTTGGATTGGGTTGTTTGTTTTTTTGATATTGTGCTGCATGAGGAGCTTGTAAATTTTGGATGTTAATCCTTTGTCAGTTGCTTCATTTGTAAATATTTTCTCCCATTCTGAGGGTTGTCTTTTCATCTTGTTTAAGGTTTCCTTTGCTGTGCAAAAGCTTTTAAGCTTCATCAGGTCCCATTTTTTTATTTTTGTTTTTATTTCCATTTCTCTAGGAGGTGGGTCAAAAAGGATCTTGCTGCGATTTATGTAAATTAGTTCTCTTCCGATGTTTTCCTCTAAGAGTTTGATAGCGTCTGGCCTTACATTTAGGTCTTTAATCCATTTTGAGTTTATTTTTGTTTACAGTGTTAGGGAGTGTACTAATTTCACTCATTTACATGAAGTTGTCCAGTTTTCCCAGCACCACTTATTGAAGAAGGTGTCTTTTCTCCACTGTGTATTCCTGCATCCTTTATCAAAGATAAGGTGACCATATGTGCGTGGTTTTACCTCTGGGTTTTCTATCCTGTCCCACTGATCTATATTTCTGATTTTCTGCCAGTTACTGTACTATCTTGATTACTGTAGCTTTGTAGAATAGTCTGAAGTCAGGGAGCCTGATTCGTTTTTCTTTCTCAAGATTGCTTTAGCCATTGGGAATCGAGCTCCATTTTTTGTTCTCAAGATTGCTTTGGCTATTTGGGGTCTTTTGTGTTTCTATACAAATTTTGATATTTTTTGTTCTATTTCTGTGAAATATGCCACTGGTAGTTTGATAGGGATTGCACTGAATCTGTAGATTGCTTTGGTTAGTATAGTCATTATCACAGTGTTGATTGTTACAATCCAAGAACATGGTATATCTCTCCATCTGCTTGTATCATCTTCAATTTCTTTCATCAATGTCTTATACTTTTCTGCCCATAGGTTTTCTGTCTCCTTATGTAGGTTTATTCCTAGGTATTTTATCTTTCTGTTGCAGTGGTTATGGGAGTGTTTCCTTAATTCCTCTCTCAGATTTTTAATCATTAGCATATAGGAATGCAAGAGATTTCTGTGCATTAAGTTTATATCCTTCTACTTTACCCAATTCATTGATTAGCTCTAGTAGATTTCTGGTAGCATCTTTAGGTTTCTCTATGTATAGTATCATGTCATCTGCAAACAGTGACATCTTTACTTCTTCTTTTCTGATTTGGAATACTTTTATTTCTTTTTCTTCTCTGATTACTGTGGCTAAAACTTCCAAAACAATGTTGAATAATATTGGTGAGAGTGGGCAACCTTGTCTTGTTCCTGATCTTAGTGGAAATGTTTTCAGTTTTTCATTGTTGAGAACAACTTTGGCTGCAAGTTTGTCACATATGGCCTTTATTATGTTGAGATAAGTTCCCTTTATGCCTACTTTCCAGAGTGCTTTTATCATAAATTGGTGTTGAATTTTGTCAATAGCTTGTTCTACATCTATTGAGATGATCATATGGATTTTATTTTTCAATTGGTTAATATGGTGTATCATATTGGTTGATTTGTGTATATTGAAGAATCCTTGCATTCCTGGGATGAATCCCACTTGATCATGATCTATGATACTTTTAATGTGCTGTTGGATTCTGTTTGCTAGTATTTTGTTGAGGATTTTAAAATCTATGTTCATCAGTGATATCAGCCTGTAGTTTTTTTCTTTGTGACATCTTTCTCTGGTTTTGGTATCAGAGTGATGGTGGCCTCGTTTGCTAGTATTTTGTTGAGGATTTTTGCATCCATGTTCATCAGTGATATTGGTCTGTAGTTTTCTTTCTTTGTGATGTCTTTGTCTGGTTTTGGTATCAGGGTGATGGTGGCCTCATAGAATGAGTTTGGGAGTGTTCCTCCCTCTGCTATCTTTTGGAAGAGTTTGAGAAGGATAGGTGTTAGCTCTTCTCTAAATGTTTGATAGAATTCGCCTGTGAAGCCATCTGGTCCTGGGCTTTTGTTTTTTGGAAGATTTTAAATCACAGTTTCAATTTCAGTGTTTGTGATTGGTCTGTTCATATTTTCTATTTCTTCCTGGTTCAGTCTCGGTAGGTTGTGCATTTCTAAGAATTTGTTCAGTTCTTCCAGGTTGTCCATTTTATTGGCATAGAGTGGCTTGTAGTAATCTCTCATGATCCTTTGTATTTTGCAGTGTCTGTTGTTACTTCTCCTTTTTCATTTCTAATTCTATTGATTTGAGTCTTCTTCCTTATTTTCTTGATGAGTCTGGCTAATGGTTTATCAATTTTGTTTATCTTCTCAAAAAACCAGCTTTTAGTTTTATTGATCTTTGCTATCGTTTCCTTCATATCTTTTTCATTTATTTCTGATCTCATCTTATGATTTCTTTCTTTCTGTTAACTTTGGGGTTGTTTTGTTCTTCTTTCTCTAATTGCCTTAGGTGTAAGGTTATATTGTTTATTTGAGATGCTGCTTGTTTCTTAAGCTAGGATTGTATTGCTCTCAACTTCACTCTTAGAACTGCTTTTGCTGCATCAGATAGGTTTTGGCACATCATGTTCTCATTGTCATTTGTTTCTATATATTTTTTGCTTTCTACTTTAATTTCTTCAGTGATCTCTTGGTTATTAAGTAGTGTATTGTTTAGCCTCCATGTGTTTGTAGTTTTTACAGATTTTTCTGTGTAATTGATATCTAGTCTCATAGCGTTGTGATCAGAAAAGATACTTGATACGATTTCAATTTTCTTAAATTTATCAAGTCTTGGTTTGTGACTGAAAAGGTGATCTATCTTGGAGAATGTTCCGTGCACTTTTGAAGAATGTGTATTCTGTTGTTTTTGGATGGAGTAGTCTGTCTATAAATATCAATTAAGTCCATCTTGTTTAATGTATCATTTAAAGCTTATGTTTCCTTATTTATTTTCCTTTTGGATGATCTGTCCATTGGTGAAGGTGGGGTGTTAAAGTCCCCTACTATGATTGTGTTACTGTCAGTTTCCCCTTTTATGGCTTAGCATTTGCCTTATGTATTGAGGTGCTCCTATATTGGGTGCATAAATATTTTAGGTCTGAAATGGGTCTCTTGTAGACAGCCTATATACAGGTCTTGTCTTTGTATCCATTCAGCCTGTCAATGTCGTTTGGTTGGAGCATTTAATCCATTTACATTTAAGGTAATTGTCAATGTTTTTGTTCCTATTACCAGTTTCTTAATTGTTGTGGGTTTGTTATTGTAGGTCTTTCCCTTCTCTTGTATTTCCTGCCTAGAGAACTTACTGTAACATTTGTTGTAAAGCTGGTGTGCTGGTGCTGAATTCTCTTAGCTTTTGCTTGTCTCTCTGTTTCTGTCTCTTGTAATAATTTTTATTTTAAAATCTATTTTGTCTGATATGAGAATTGCTACTTCAGCTTTCTTTTGATTTCCATTTGCATGGAATATCTTTTTATCCCCTCACTTTCTATCTGTATGTGTCCCTAGGTCTGAAATGGGTCTCTTGTAGACAGCCTATATACAGGTCTTGTCTTTGTATCCATTCAGCCTGTCAATGTCGTTTGGTTGGAGCATTTAATCCATTTACATTTAAGGTAATTGTCAATGTTTTTGTTCCTATTACCAGTTTCTTAATTGTTGTGGGTTTGTTATTGTAGGTCTTTCCCTTCTCTTGTATTTCCTGCCTAGAGAACTTACTGTAACATTTGTTGTAAAGCTGGTGTGCTGGTGCTGAATTCTCTTAGCTTTTGCTTGTCTGTAAAGGTTTTAATTTCTCTGTCAAATCTGAATGAAATCCTTGCTCGGTAGATTAATCTAGGTTGTAGCTTTTTCCCTTTCATCACTTTAAATATGTCTTGCCACTACCTTCTGGCTTGCAGAGTTTCTGCTGAAAGTTCAGCCATTAACCTTATGGGGATTCCCTTTTGTGTTATTTGTTGTTTTTCCCTTGCTGCTTTCAATATTTGTTCTTTGTATTTAATTTTTGATTAATATGTGTCTTGGCATGTTTCTCCTTGGATTTATCCTGTGTGGGACTCTCTGTTCTTCCTGGACTTGATTAACTATTTCCTTTCCCATATGACAGATGTTTTCAACTATAATTTCTTGAAATATTTTCTCAGTCCCTTTCTTTTTCTCTTCTTCTTCTAGGACCCCTATAATTCAAATGTTGGTGCATTTAATGTCATCCCAGAGGTCTCTGGGACTGTCCTCAATTCTTTTCATTCTGTTTTCTTTATTCTGCTCTGCAGTAGTTATTTCCACTATTTTATTTTCCAGGTCACTTTTCCGTTCTTCTGCCTCAGTTATTCTGCTATTGATTCCTTCTAAAGGATATTTAATTTCGTTTATTGTGTTGTTCATCATTGTTTGTTTGCTTTATAGTTCTTCTAGGTCGTTGGTAAATGTTTTTTTGTTTTTTCTCCATGCTATTTCCAATATTTTGGATCACCTTTACTGTCATTACTCTATATTATTTTCAGGTAGACTGCCTATTTCCTGTTGATTTCTTTGGTCTGGTGGGTTTTTACCTTGCTCCTTCATCTGCTGTGTTTCTCTGTCTTCTCATTTTGCTTCACTTACTGTGTTTGGGGTCTCTTTTTTGCATGCTGCAGGTTTGTAGTTCCCGTTGTTTCTGGTGTCTGCCCCAGTGGCTAAGTTTGGTTCTGTGGGTTGTTTAGGCTTCCTGGTGGAGGGGACTAGGAAATGTGTTCTGGTGGATGAGGCTGGATCTTGTCTTTCTGGTTGGCAGGTCTACGTCTGGTGGTAGAAGTTTTGGGGTGTCTGTGAACTTATTATGATTTTAGGCAGCCTGTCTGCTAATGGGTGGAGTTGTGTTCCTGTCTTGCTAGTTGTTTGGCATAGGGTGTCCAGTACTGTAGCTTGCCGGTCATTGAGTGGATGTGGGTCTTGGCATTGAGATGGAGATCTCTGAGAGTTTTTTGCCATTTGATATTATGTGGAGCTGTGAGGGTTCTGGTGGACAAATGTCCTGAACTCGGCTCCCCATCTCAGAGACACCGGCCTGACACCCGGCCATAGCACCAAGACCCTGTTCTCCACACAGGTCAGAATAAAAGGGAGAAAAAACAAAGAAGAAAGAAAAAATAATAATTAAAGTATAAAAAATAAAATTAATTATTAAAAATAAAAAAATTTAAAAATAATAAAAAAAAGAAAGAAAGAAGAGAGCAACGAAAACAACAAACAAATCCACCAATGGTAACAGGTGCTAAAAACTGTTCTAAAACAACAACAACAACAACAAAAACGGACTAGAGAGAAGCCTAGGACAAATGGTAAAAGAAAAGCTATACAGACAAAATCACACACAGAAGCATACACATACACAGTCACAAAAAAGAGAAAAAGGAAAAAATATATATGTCATTGCTCCCAAATTCCACCACCTCAATTTTGGATGATTAATTGTCTATTCAGGCATTCCACGGGTGCAGGGTACATCAAGTTGATTGTGGAGATTTAATACGCTGATACTGAGGCTGCTTGGAGAGATTTTCCTTTCTCTTCTTTGTTTTCACAGCTTCTGGGGTTCAGCTTTAGATTTGACCCCACCTCTGCATGTAGGTCACCTGAGGGCATTTGTTCATCTCACAGACAGCATGGCATTAAAGTTGCAGCTAATTTTGGTGCTCTGGCTCACTCAGGCCAGGGTGTGGGACGGGTACAAAATGTGGTGCAAGCCTGTGGTGGCAGAGGCTGGCTTGATGTTGCACCAGCCTGAGGCACACTGTGTGTTCTCCCTGGGAAGTTTTGCCTGGATCACGGGACCCTGGCATGGCAGGCTCCACAGACTCCCAAGAGAGGAGGTGTGGATAGTGACCTGTACTTGTACATAGGCTTCTTGGTGGCTGCAGCAGCAGCCTTAGCATCTCATGCCCATCTCTATTGTCCATGCTGATAGCCACAGCTCAAGCCCGTCTCTGGAACTTGTTTAGGTGGTGTTCTGAATACCCTCTCCTTGTGCACAATGAAACAAAGAGGCCAGAAAAAGTCTATTGCCTCTTCAGCAGTTCCAGACATTTTCCCGGACTCCCTCCTGGCTAGCTGTGGTGCACTAGCCCCCTTCAGGCTGTGTTCACACAGCCAACCCCAGTCCTCTCCCTGGGGTCTGACCTCTGAAATGGAGCTTCAGTTGCCAGCCCCCACCTGCCCTGGTGGGTGAACAGAGAAGACTCTCAGGCTAGTAAGTGCTGGTTGGCACCAATCCTCTGTTTGTGAATCTCTCCACTTTGTTCTCTGCACCCCTGTTAGTGTGCTCTCCTCCGTAGTTCTGAAGCTTTTCCCCACCAGACGCACCCACCGTCTCCACCAGTGAAGGGACTTCCTAGTTTGTGGATACTTTTCCTCCTTCACAGCTCTCTCTCACTGGTGCAGGTCCCATCTCTATTCTTTTGTCTTTGTTTCTTTTTTTTTTTTTGCCCTACCCAGGTACATGGGGGAGTTTCTTGCCTTTTGTGGGGTCTGAAGTCTTCTGCCAGTGTTCCGTAGGTGTTCTGTAGGAGCTGTTCGACATGTAGATGTATTTCTGATGTATTTGTGGGGAGGAAGGTGATCTCCACATTTTACTCTTCTGCCATCTTGAAGGTTTCCTTGGAAAATAGATTTTTAAAATTAATTTACTTATTGGTTAAACCAAGCTATCACCATATGCCGCAACTCTTGATCTAGAAGAACTTACAGGTTACACAAGGAGACAGACATGCAAACAAACACTGAAGAAATCAGCAGAGTTGTAAATGCAGCCATTTGGTTTTATTCCAGGAGGTATAGACACAGAAGTAAGGGAGATCTCTTCAGAGAGTTCACTTTTTGCTTTTGAGTTCTCAGCCTTCCCATTTTTCTGGCATTATGCCCTGCTGGCATTCTCTTTTTCACCATATCCCCACTGCCTGTCAATTGCCCCCATCCCCAATACCACCTCCCTCAGAATCTCAAAATCTGATTTCTAATCTCTTCACACTGAGATATAAATGTGGAAGGGTGGACTTGGGGATGGGTTATATAAAACTATAGGAGTATAATTTCAGGTATAATCTAATGGACAAAAAGTATGTTTGTGCAAGGAATATAGTGCGGGGAGGGAGAAGCAAGCATCAGGTCCTTATTCTAGGACCCCAGACAACGTGTAAAGCTAGTACTGGAAACACAGGTCATGTGGCTATTTGTAATTTGGTCAAGCACTAATGGCTGTATAAACCTTTACTCTGTCCACACATGCTGATTCAAAACTCCATATTCCTCTTTCCTGAAGAATGTGAGGAGTGAGTAAAAAGTAACTTGCATACACTCAAGAATAAATCACATCTGATGTCACCTGCCATTTACTGCTATGTTTTTTCTCCAGTGTTTCAGCTTCCTCTTGCTGTGTAGCTTGGTGTCTTATGGATTTTCTATGCTTTCAGTGATTTTGGAAGCTGGTGTTGCTTCCTGTAGGTTATCCTCTGGTTGGAGGTTATCCCATTAGGATCTATGAAAGAGATATCACAAATTGCTTTCATCTGTTCAGATGCAATACCATAATTTGCAAATCAAAACATGGGGACTAACAAAAAAATTTCTTCAAGTAAGTGTTGTATTCATATTCTTACACTTTTATAGCAAATAATTCACATTTACTTATATGTTTACTTTATTAAATACTAATACAGTTGTACTAATACAGTGATCATTAAAATCATTATTTTAATCAATTTCTGTGGTTTGATACTTATATCTTGTTGAAAACTCACTTTGAACAATAAGCTTTTTTTAAGAGGAATGATTCAGTCTGATTCTAGTTGTCAATATATTGGAATTTTAAGGGCATTTCTATGATATATGAGGAAAACACGTAAGGATATATGAAAATGGCATAAATAAAAAGCTCCTGGGCTTCCCTGGTGGCGCAGTGGTTGAGAGTCCGCCTGCCGATGCAGGGGACGTGGGTTCATGCCCCGGTCCGGGAGGATCCCACCTGCCACGGAGCAGCTGGGCCCGTGAGCCATGGCCGCTGAGCCTGCGCGTCCGGAGCCTGTGCTCCGCAACGGGAGAGGCCGCAGCAGTGAGAGGCCCGCGTACTGCAAAAAAAAAAAAAAAAAAAAGCTCCTTTGTCCTCTAATTCTCTACAGGAAAAATAATTTCAATAGAATTATGATCATTTTATTGTTTTGTTTTATGTTAATTTTGAGGTTAATTTATTTTAGGTTAGGAAATTAAACTCTTCTGCATTCCTGCTGGTATGAAACTCTAGTCAGGCAGATGTCTGCTTAATTAAACAACAGCAAAACATTTTGAAAAGCTAATCATAGTAGCTTTGTTTCATTTTAGGGTTTTTACACTGGTTCATGTGGTTTTTAATACTTCATATGTAGCTTTTGATATCCATATACTTCTCAACAACCAGGTTGTGGAATTCGGGAAAGTGGAAAGAGATAGGGGGTTGTATGCATAATTTCATGATGTAGAAGTCTAGCAAGACTTACTAGGACAATTATGATCACATTTTGAGCTCTCTTTGTTCTCTGTTGGAATACAGCACTCATTTGCTGCACCAATGACTTCACTATTTCCTACACCCTTTTTATTCCCAACCATATCTTCTCTTTCAGGTCCTTTGTCCTTTATACTACAGTGAAATGAAAGTTAAGCAGGCTGACTTCTTGGAACATGTCTCAGTACATGTCTCCTTCCTACATTTGAATTTCTTAGGGTTGTTTTTATTACAAATATTTTCCTATACTTCTTAACTAGTGTCTTCAAACCCATAGATGGAACACTGATACAATTCAGGCAATACTGATATTGCATGCAAAATTTTGAATGTGTACATTTTTAGGCATCTTTCTTGGAGGAGGTTTGTTAATTCTTCATAAATTCTCTAAAAACTACTCATAAAAGGTTACAAATATCTTTGTTATATTGTCTAGGCTTATTTTTAAAATAATTAATATAACTTGATCAGCTCATTTTTCTTTACACAGAATCTCTAAATGTCCACATTCTTTAACGTCTCACAATGAAATTTAAATTCTTTAAGCTGAAGTTCAAAGGTCTCAAAGATATAACTTTTTTTTTAGAGTCATATATTAGTATCTATAATTTATTTTAAATCTATTGAGCAATGAGGAAATGATAGAATTTCAACAAATGGAGCTGAATCGATTTGTTAACCATATCCAAATAAATGAAATTAAATGCTTAACTCATATCATATATAAAAATTAACTCAAAATGGAATACAGATCAAAGTTTGAGAGCTAAAATTCTACTATTTCTAGAAAGAAACAGGGAAATTATATAGGGGGAAATATTTTAATAGACACTTTTCAAAGAAGATATACAGATGCAAAATATGCACATGAAAAGATGTTCCAAATCATTAGTCACTATATGCAAATTAAAATCACAACTTGATATACTATATTCTCACTAGAATGATACAAATAAAAAATACTGATGATATTAAGTGTTGGGGAAAATATGGAGCAATTTAGACATTCTTATACTGCTGGTGGGAATATAAAATGGTTTAACTCCTTTGGAAAAGTTTTACAATTTCTTACAAGTTAAACATACACCTTCAGTATGACCCAACCATTTCATTCCTAGGTACTTGCCCAAGAGAAAAGAAAGCATATACAAGAATATTCATAGTAACTCTATTTATAATATCTCTAAACTGGAAGCAACTCAAATGTTTATCAACAGGTGAATGGATAAAAAAAAATCCATACAATGGAATACTACTTGATAATATAAAGTAATGAAACATTGACATATGCAGTGATGGGCTGGATTTGGCTAGAACTGGCTCATTAGATCTGATTGTGTTCATCTATTCCCACATTTGAGATCAGTGACATCATGTTAGTAGCTTGAAATCAGTCATAGGGGTAAATATTACACCATGTAAATCAGTGAGTGCTACAAATCAGTCCCCTTGTCCACTGCCACCAGAGAGCTGATTGTTAAATATTTACCAGAATGTAAATTAATGCATGTAAAAATGTGAATGAAAATAAAAGTCATTGTGATGAATGCAAGAAAACAGACGATAAAGAAGCATGATTCTATTTATATGAAATTCTAGGAAATGCAAACTGATCTATAGATCTGGAAAGCATATCACTGGTTTTCTAGGGACTGGGGGAGGAATGAATTACAAAGGGCTATGAGGAAACTTTTGGAGTCAATGTATATGTTCATTGACGGTGATGATGCTTTCACAGGTGTGTACATATATCAAAACCCATCAAATTGTACACTTTATTGTGTGCAATATATTGAATGTCAACTATATCTCAATAATGATGAAAAAATCCACTGGAGCACCAAATTATCTACTTCTTATTGCCAGATTATACTTTATTGACCTCCTCAGCATTTTTTGTTAACTCTTTATTTTCTTCTGGATTTTTGTCTCCCTTTCCTTATTTTTCCTCTATGTCCATATAAAGTCCTCTGTGCAAACTTGCTTCATCACAGAATGGACAGGACACAGGACATCTGACACTAGATACATGAGATAAATAGCAGTTTATTAGTCACATACTGTGAGGTATATTAGTCACATGAGTTGTGAAGTCCAGGGAGAAGGAGACTGCATGCTACACAGAGAAACACAGGGGTTGCATTCAGGAACAGAGTGAATAACTATTGGCTGTGGGAGGCAGATTTTGTAGTATCAAGAGAGTGAGATGACCATTGGTTCCTAAGAAAAGATGTGATTTACTTATTTAAATAATTTTATGAGCCGCAGGAACTGAAACCATGTCCTCAGGGATAAGCAGGAACTATTCCTGATCCTCTTCATTAAAAGGATTGTTTGGTTAGGGAACTTTATCCATAGGAGTAGAGTCCTGAGAAAATTTATGTTTAGACCATTCAAGATTCTCCTGGTTTTGGAGGTCAATGCAGCACATAATATTGGACCTTAATTTAATTTAATTTAATTTTTTAATTTTTTTCCATTCTTTTTCACATTATTTTCCCATTTAGGTTATTACAGAATATGAGCAGAGTTCCCTGTGTTATACAGTAGGTCCTTGTTGGTTATCTATTTTAAATATAGTAGTGTGTACATGTCAATTCCAAACTCCCAAGAGTTTGGATGGACCTAGAAATTATCATACTAAGTGAAGTAAATCAGACAGAGAAAGACAAATATGATATGATATCACTTATATGAGGAATCTTTAAGAAAAATAATACAAATGAACTTATCTACAAAACAGAAACAGACTCACAGACTTAGAGAATGAACTTATGGTTACTGGTGGGAAGAGCAGTGGGGAGGGGTAGACTGGGAGTTTGGGATTGACCTGTACACACTATTTTTTTTTTTAATTTGTATTGGAGTATAGTTGATTTAAAATGTTGTGGGCCTTAATTGTAGATGTTACAGCACAGTTATGTGTCCCAAACAGTGAATATCATAATCATCACTAATATTTATTGGCCAGTTTCTATTTGTTAGGCATCTGTTCTAAAAGTATTACAAGTATTATGTCTTTTAATTAAAAAAAAAAAACCTTTGATGTAGAAACCATAAGTGTTTCCATTTTAAACACACAAAAAAACTGAGACATAGAAAGTTACCCAAATTTCTCAATTCAGTTAGTAAATATTAGAACCAGAATTTGAATCCCAACTTGCCCAATGCCAAAGTCCTTGGAAAACGCATGATGCAGCATAATAGAAAGAAATTATTAGTCAGTGATTTATTTATTTTCAGTTAAATCCAGCACAGATATATTATGAATAAAATACCAAATATGCTTACATTTTTAAGACAAATTCAAGTGATTTTATACCCAGAGAGAGTTACTTTGGAATCTGATCATAGATCCTGAACCCATCAAAAAGATGGAAAAAACAATAAAGGTTTATGAAGACAGGTGGCACAAGCTCAGAGAGGCAAACCACAACCTTGAAACGTGAGTCTATGTTCTTTCACCTAGTATATGTCATGTTTAGAAATACAATATTACAAAAATACCTAATAAAAATATGAAATTAAGTGAACTAAAGATTCCAGGATATAAATGAGCTAATTTTTATTGTTTGCATGCAACGTCATCCAAGATGGAGTCAGGCTTTACCTGGTAGAGATATGAAGTCAATCACTAGACATTGATATTACACAAAAAGTCATAGTCATAAAGATAGACACTACATAGACATCAAGAAAAATGACATGGGACATATTTCCATCTCTGGGGGAACAGATGACGTTCCTGGTGATCGTCACAATTTCAGTTTAAAATTAGAGACAGAAGTTAAATTGCAGTGGGTTAACGTATAAATGAGAGATGAGGGAGAGGAGAAATTTAAGGCTACTTTGTTATGAAGAGGTTAATATAGTAAAGGTGGAAGAATGAAGTTAATTATAAGATCTATACAGGACTTTTAAGTATGCTAGATGTTTAAACATATTTTAGGCAAAGGGAGAAAGAAATTGAAGCTTCCAAAGAGAAAGTGTAGTTAATAGAAAAAGTGTTTCAATTTTAGTCTATGCTGAGCAAGAAAAAAAAAAAAGGAGTGAAAATTAAAATCTAAAGGACCTTTACACGGAAGAGAAAAGTCTGGTGATGGCCTTAAAGTATTGATAAGATAGCAGAAGAGCTGGTGTGGGAGTAAGGTCGGGGGTAGAAACAATAAAAACCTGAGAACAGATACTGGAAGCTTAGAGGCTAAGATTTTGGAGATAAAGAAATTCTCAGCAGGGTTTGCTATTATTTCTAGGAGTCCAAAAGCATTGTTTTCTTTCTCTGCCTATGTTAAAACTTATATAAATCACTTTATGTCATTTCTGTAATACACAGTTGCCTCCTGGCATACTACACCAGAGAACCTTTGGACTGGCATTGTCTTCTAATTATAACATACCTGGGACTAAATATGAAAATATGGATCTGGATTAAAATGAGAGTATGACTTGATGGATATTACAAAATAAAATCCATTATTTTTTCAGGATTTATTCTTATGTCTTAAATTCCAATGTCTTTTACTGATTTTGAAATGGAATGCTAGGCACTGTGCTAAATACAGAAACTTTAAGTCAGGGTGAGAACAATAATAACCCCTGTTCTTATGGACTAAATTTATTTTCCAAATGCATCACACTTTGAAATTGGGTTCAGAAACAGGGAGGCCTAGAGCAATGCAACTCAAAATGTAGTCCATGAACCTACATCAATTCAGGAACTGTTTCATACCTGTGGGCAATGAGTAGTGAAATTGAGAGTGAGCATGTAAAAATGTTTGGATCAATTTATAAAATTAAATTTATGTCTGTGGAATATAATAATTAAAAATGAGGGACTCAATTGCATTTTATATATCATTGTTGTGTTTGTATTTCATTTTCCAACACGTTTATTTTTATTTTTTTTTCTAAAAGCAGCACTTATAACATATTGAGAGAAAAAATAAGGCAGGCTTTCACCACAGGTAAGGTAGTTTAAGAAGCACTACCTTCTCAACATTCTCAGGCAGATTTTTGGTAAGAAATGCTTTGCACTTCAGGTTTGCAGGGCTTATATTCTTGCTACCACTTCCATACTTTGCATAAGAAAAGTCCTCACCATAATGCCATGGATTCTGTACTCACACATCAAGGCCATTGACTTATGTAGAAGGTTGTGAGTAATAACACCAATATAAAATGAAATTTTAGAGGGCAAATTTTTTAAACTCCAGAAAATATTCCATTTTTTCAGTTAATTTCATTATCAATTCAAAAATAAATTTACTATTAACTCCTAAGTTACATTACTTAGCTATATATCATTGACTTTCAGGCTTAATTTTGAATATGTTATGTTAGCTGAGGTTATGGTAGGTGAGTCTATTAAACACCTCCTTTATAAGGCATATGAGTGCAAGTAAAGTGATTCCAAAAAGTGTAATTAAACACTGGTAAGTATAAACATATTTGAATTGGATTACTCTGAAGAAATTATTGTGCAAAGAATTTTTAATATTTATTCTTATTTCTTTGAATGTACTGCTGTCACTGTTCGAATGAGTAATACTCCCTTTTAATTTTTGAAATTTTATGGGATAATTTAGTCAAAAAGCCAGGTTTCAATTCTCTCAGACAGATAATGCGCTCAATGAAAGTATAAGTGCTTTAACTTCAGACAAAATGTTACATGAAAACACAATAAAGCTAACACTTGATGTTGAAATGAAAAGCAGGCACAGGACACGACAATAAAAACAATGCCTGGTTGGAATTGTGGCTGATATGATGAAGTAGGAAGACCCTGACATCACCTCATCCCATGGGCATACAAAAATTACAGCTATTTACAGAGCAACTATTGATGAGAAAGACCCAAATATAGCAGAAAAGATCTTCTACAACTAAAGATATAAAGAAGGCATCATGATGAGATAAGTAGGAGGGACAGAAATGTATATAGACATCCCCAAGTGGGCAACCCACAAACAAGAAGACAGCTACAACTGCAGAGGTTTTTCTCAAGAAGCAAGGGGTCTGAGCTCTACATTGGCCTGCCCAGCCCAGGGGTCCTGCACTAAGAAGAGGAGCCCCTAGAATATTTGGCTTTGAAGGCCAGTGGTTCTTATTTTCAAGAGGGGCAGAAAGCTGTAAGAAATAGAATGCCACTATTAAAGGGTAAACACAAAACCTCACACACTCCAGCACCGAGAATTGAGGCAATAATTTGAAAGGATCCTGGGTCAGACCCACCTGCTGATCTTGGAGAGACTTCTGGGGACATAGAGACTGGCAGCAGCCATTTTGGGAGCTTATTCTGCAATGAGGACAGACGTGCTGGAAAGCACCACTTTGAAATGCTCCCTCTAGCTTATTAGCACTGGGCCTGAGACCCACACAACAACCTGTCAACACTAGTACTGTGATACTGCAGGAGAAGAAACAAGCCAGTCAGGGACACAGCCTCACCTAATAGCAGGCTGGCTGCCTTAAGACACCCTAAGCCCACAGTCATCCTGGAACATGGCCCTGTCCATTAGAGGACCCAGGATACAGCCCTGCACACCAGTGTACTGGCACTAGCTCAAGGACCTGCAGAGACCTACTCCTGGGGACCCCAGGACACTCTTCATTCACCAGAGAGCTGGCAGTAACCCTGGGACCAACCTCACCCATCAGTGGGCAGGCACCATACTCAGGACACCCTGGTCCCTGGGCCTTCTCATCAGTAGGCCAACACACCAACACTGGGACAGCTAGGGCCCTGATGCAAGAGACATTGTAACCAGGCTTCACACACCAGTGAGCCAGCACTAGCCCCGGGACCCCCTGGGCCTTGGTCACACACACCAGTGGACCAACAACAGCTCCAGACACTTGAGCCATGCAGCCAGAGAACCTAGGACTTGGTTGGTTCTTATCTGGCACTAGCTCCAGGGACTAACCTCACCCACTATGGGTGGGCATCAACCACAGGATGCCTTGAACCTTGGGCTTGCCCACCAGCAGGCCAATATTAGCTCTGGGAAAATTTGGGGATACTCAGCTGGCCACTCTTGGATCTAGCCTTATCCAACAGAGGGCTGACACAAGATTCAGAACACCCCAGGCCCTGCAGCCACTGAATCAAGAACCTGTCTTGCCCACCAGTGGGCTGACACGAGTCCCAGGACCCACAGGACCCTGAAGGCAGAGACCCAGGGACCTGGATCCTCCCATCAGTGGGCTAGCATTAAATGGAGTCCCCTGTGTACCCTGGACCCATCTACCAGCAACCCAACAGGAGCTTTGAGATATTTTGGCCCTCTCAGCCAGGTGTGTTGAGATCCAGCCCTACTCACCAGCAGGCTGACATGAGAAGTAATCAATAGTAAATTAGAAGACACAAAGGAATGGATCAGGGAGCTGGAAGACAGAGTAGAAGAAATCACTGAAGCTAGACAGAAGAATAAAAAGAAATGAGGACAGTTAAAGAGACCTTTGGGACAACATCAAGTGTACTAACATTCACATTATAGGGGTCCCAGAAGGAGGAGAGAGAGAGAAATGAACAGAGAACATATTTTAAGATATTTAAGCTGAAAATTTCCCTATCCTGGGAGAGGAAACAGACACCCAACTCTAGGAATAACAGAGATTCCCAAACAGAATCAACTCAAAGAGAACCACACCAAAACACATGGTAATTAAAATGACAAAAATTAAAGGTAAAGAGGGAACAAAGCAGCAAGGGGAAAACAACAAGTTAAAAGACTAGCGGTAGGACAGGAATAAAACACAGACCTACCAGAGCATGGACTTGAGGATATGGAGAGGGGGAAGGGTAAGCTGTGACAAAGTGAGAGAGTGGCATGGAAATGTATACACTACCAAATGTAAAAGAGATGGCTAGTGGGAAG
>NC_041232.1:57333314-57351029 GCF_002837175.3 Physeter macrocephalus | reverse complement strand
TTCACTTTTTTGTAAAGCAGAAACTAACACACCGTTGTAAAGCAATTATACTCCAATAAAGATGTTAAATAAAAAAACTAGGAGACTCCCAAAAGTCTATCTGTTGACTTTTCATCAGAAACTGCAAGGCATAAGTGAGTGGACTATTTAAAGTGATAAAACGAAAGGAGCAAACTTACAATCAAGAATACTCTACTTGGAAACAGTATCATTCAGATTTGAAGGAGAGATCAAAAGTTTTAGAGACAAGCAAAAGCTAAAATAGTTTAGCACCAGCCCACCAGCTGTGTAAGAAATGTTAAAGGGGCTCCTCTAAACACAAAAGAAAAGTCCACAACTGGAAATATAAAAATTAAAAAGGAAAAATCTCATTGGTAAAACCAATTATACAGTGAAAGTAGTCTGCATGTAAACCTCATGGTAACCACAAACCAAAAATCTATAATAGATAGACACACAAAAGGGGGAAGGAATCCAAACATGATGCTAAAGATGGTCAGCAACCACAAAGGAAGAGAGAAAAAGAAGAAGAAACAAAACAGAACCACAAAAAGAACAGGGCAATAATTTAAAAATGGCAATAAGTACATACCTGTCAAAAATTACTATAAATGTAGATGAACTAAATGCTTTAATCAAAGAGAGTGGCTGAATAGATTATTTTAAAAAGACCCATATATATGTTGTCTACAAGAGAGTCACTTGAGATTTAAAGACACACAGTAACTGAAAATGAGGGAATGAAAAAAGTTATTTCATGCAAATGGAAATAAAAGTACATTTGGAGTATCTATACTTATATCAGATAGACTTTAAAAACAAAGACTGTAACAAGAGACAAGGACATTATATAATGATGTAGGGATGAGTCCAATAAGAATATAACAATTGAAAATATATATGTACCCAATATAGGAGAACCTAAAGGCATAAAGCAATTATTCACAGATAAAAATAAAGACATTGACAATAATACTAGGGAATTTGAACACCCCACTTATATCTAAGGGCAGATTATCTAGACAGAAATCAATAAGGAAACACTGGCTTTAAAAATCACATTACAAGGGCTTCCCTGGTGGTGCAGTGGTTGAGAGTCCGCCTGCCAATGCAGGGGACACGGGTTCGTGCCCCGGTATGGGAAGATCCCACATGCCGTGGAGTGGCTGGGCCCGTGAGCCATGGCCACTGAGCCTGTGCATCCGGAGCCTGTGCTCCGCAATGGGAGAGGCCACAACAGTGAGAGGCCCGCATACTGAAAAAAAAAAAAAAATCACATTACAAAAGATGGACTTACTAGACATATAAATAACAGCCCATCCCAAAGCAGAGAGTATACACATTATTTTCAAGTGAACAAGGAACATATTCTAGGATAAATCACATGCAAGGCCACAAAACAAGTCTCAGTAAATTTAAGAAAACTGAAATAATATCAAGTATCTTTTCTGACCACAATGCTATGAGTCTAGAAATCAAACACACACACACACACACAAAGACTGCAGAAAACCATAAATATGTGGAAGCAGTATACTACTAAACCACCAAATGGTCAATTAAGAAATCAAAGAGAGAATCAAAAATACCTGGAGACAAATGAAAACACAGTGATCCAAAATCAACAGGATGGCTCTTCCTCAGCACTGCCTAAAGAGATGGCAACCATCACCTACTCAGCATCATGGTTGCCCTCAGACCCCTCGTGTAGCCCAAGATCATCAGAAAGAGGACCAAGAAGTTTATCCGGCACCAGTCAGACCAATATGTCAAAATTAAGTGTAACTGGTAGAAACCCAGAGGCAGTGAAAATAGGGTGTGCAGGAGATTCAAGGGTCAGATCTTGATGCTCCACATCTGTTATGGGAGCAACAAGAAAATAAAGCAGGTGTGCTTCCGGAAGTTCCTGGTCTACAATGTCAACAAGCTTGAAGTGCTGCTAAGGTGCAAAAAAATCTTACTGTGCTGAGATTGTTCACAATGTCTCCTCCAAGAATTGCAAAACCACTGTGGAAAGAGCAGCCCAGCTGGCCATCAGAGTCACCAATCCCAATGCCAGCCTGCATAACAAAGAAAATGAATAGATAGCTCATGCGCACATTGTGTTTGTGTTAATAAAACCATAAAACTCAGAAAAAAAAATCAATGGGATGAGCAAGAGTGATTCTAAGAGGGAAGTTATAGCTATGCAGGCCTACCTCAAGAAACAAGAACAATTTCAAACAATCTAAACTTACACCTAAAAGAACTAGAAAAAGAAGAATCAACAAAACCCAAAGTTAGTGGAAAGAAATAAATAATGAAATCAGAGCAGAAATATACAAAATAAAGACAAAAAAAAAAAAAGAAAAAAGAAAAGATCAATGCAACTAAAAGCTAATCCTTTGAAAAGATAATCAAATTTTGTAAATCTTAGCTAGAATCATGAAGGAAAAAAGAGAGAGGACCCAAATCAAAAAAGTGAAAAGGGAGAAGTTACAGCTGACACCACACAGATATACAAAGGATTACAAGAGATTACTACAAACAATTATATGCCAATTAAATGGACAACTTAAAAGAAATGGACAAATTCCTAGAAATTTACAAAATCCCAAGACTGAAATAGGAAGAAATAGAAAATATGAAGAGACTGATTATCAGTAATGAAATTGAATCAGTAATTTAAAAAACTTCCAACAAATAAAAGTTGAGGAGGAATGACTTCTACCAAACATTTGGAGAAAAAGAAAAAAGAAAAGATCAATGCAACTAAAAGCTAATCCTTTGAAAAGATAATCAAATTTTGTAAATCTTAGCTAGAATCATGAAGGAAAAAAGAGAGAGGACCCAAATCAAAAAAGTGAAAAGGGAGAAGTTACAGCTGACACCACACAGATATACAAAGGATTACAAGAGATTACTACAAACAATTATATGCCAATTAAATGGACAACTTAAAAGAAATGGACAAATTCCTAGAAATTTACAAAATCCCAAGACTGAAATAGGAAGAAATAGAAAATATGAAGAGACTGATTATCAGTAATGAAATTGAATCAGTAATTTAAAAAACTTCCAACAAATAAAAGTTGAGGAGGAATGACTTCTACCAAACATTTGGAGAAAAGTTAACACCTATCCTTCTCAAATTGTTCCAAAAAATTTCAGAGGAGGAAATGGTTCCAGACTTATTTTAGGAGACCTGCATCATCCTGACACCAAAACCAGACAAGGTTATCACAGAAAAAGAAAATTGCAGGCCAATATCATTAATGAATATAGATGCAAAAATCCTCAACAAAATAGTAATAAATTGAATTCAGCTATACATTACAAGGATCATACATCATGGCCAAGTGGGATTTATCCGAGATATACAAGAATGGTTCAGTTTCCACAAATCAATTAATGTGATACACCACATTAACAAATTGAAGAATAAAAATCATATGATGATCATCATAATAGATGCTTTTGACAAAATTCAATATCCACTTGTGATAAAATTCTCCACAAAGCAGGTACAGAGGGAATATACCTCAACAGAATAAAGGTCATGTATGACAAGCCCACAGCAAACACCATGCTCAACAATTAAAAGATGAAAGCATTTCTTCTAAGATCAGAAATAAGACAAGGATGCCCACTCTCACCACTTTTATTCAAACTAGTATTGGAGATCCTAGCCATGACAATCAGCAAAAAAGAAATAAAAAGAATCCAAGCTAGGGCTTCCCTGGTGGCGCAGTGGTTGAGAGTCTGCCTGCCAATGCAGGGGACACGGGTTCGTGCCCCAGTCCAGTAAGATCCCATATGCCGCGGAGCGGCTAGGCCTGTGAGCCATGGCCGCTGAGCCTGCGTGTCTGGAGCCTGTGCTCTGTAACGGGAGAGGTCATAACAGTGAGAGGCCCGTGTACCGCAAAAAAAAAAAAAAAAAAAAGAATCCAAGCTGGAAAGGAAGAAATAAAGCTGTCACTGTTTGCTGATGACATGATACTATTAATGGAAAATCCTAAAGACACCACTAAAAAACTACTAAAACTCATCAATAAATTGAGAAAGGACCAGGACACAAAATTAACATATAAAAATCTGTTGCATTTTTGTACACTAATGAAAAAGAGAAATAAGAAAACAATCCCATTTGCAATCACATCAAAAAAGAATAACATACCTAGGAATAAGTCTAACTAAGGAGGTAAAAGACATGTACTCTGAAAACTGAGACACTGATGAAAGAACTTAAAGACTACACCAATGGAATGATATACTGTGTTCATTTATTTGAAGAATTAATGCTGTTAAAATGATCATTCTACCCAAGGCAACCTACAGATTCACTGCAATCCTTATCAAAATACCAATTACATTTTTCACAGAACTAGAATAAATAATTCTAAAATTTATATGGAAACACAAAATACCCTGAATCTCCAAAACAATCTTGAGAAAGATGAACAAAGCTGGAGGTTCATGTTCCCTGATTCCAAACTCTACTACAGCTACAGTCATCACACAACATTTGTTTGGCACTAGCACAAAAACACACACATAAATGAATGGTTCAAAATAGAGAGCCAAAAAATAAAACAATGTTTATATGGGCAATCAATTCTATGAGAAAGTAGGCAAAAATATCCAATGGGGAAAAGACAGCCTCTTTAATAAATGATGTTGAGAAAGCTGGACAGGTACATGCAAAATAATCAAACTTTACTACTTTCTCACACCATATATAAAAATTAACTAAAAAATGATTAAAAACTTAAATGTAAGACCCAAACTCATTAATCTCAAAGAAGAAAATATAGGCAGTATGCTTTTTGACATCAGTCCTAGTAATATTTTTTTGTATATGTCTCCTTAACCATGGGAACTAAAAGCAAAAATAAACAAATGGGACTGCATCAAACTAAAGAGCCTTTATTCAGCAAATGAACTATCTGTAAAACAAAAAAGTCAACTACAGTATGGGATGAGATATTTGCAAATGATATCTGACATTGTCTTAATGTCCAAATCATACAAAGAAGTCATATAACTCAACTTCAAAAACAAGCAACCTGATTAAACAATGGAGAGAGGATATGAATAGACGTTTTTCCAAAGAATATATACAGAATGGCCAACAAGGGCCTGACAAGAATTCAACATCACTAATTATCAAGGAAATGCAAATCAAAACCACAATGAGATAACAGGTGCTATCATCAGAAAAGCTATCATCAAAAAGACAACTGTGTTGGCCAGGATGTTTAGAAAAGGGAACCCTTGTGCACTGTTGGTGGCAATGTAAATTGATGCAGCCACTGTGGAAAATAGTATGGAGGTTCCTAAGAAAACCTATAAATGGAATGACCACAGGATCCAGCAACTCCACTCCTGGATATTTACCTGAAGAAAACAAAAACTCTAATTCAAATAGATATATGTACCCCAATGTTCATTGTAACATTACCTACAGTAGCCAAGATATGGATGCAACCAAAGTGCAACAGATGAATTGACAAAGAAGACTGTGTATATATACAATGGAATATTACTCAGCCATAAAAAAGAACAAAATCTTGCCATTTAAAACAACATAGATGGACCAAGAGGGCATTATTCTAAGTGAATTGTCAGACAGAGAAAGAAAAATAATTTATGGTTTCATTTATATGTAGAATGTTAGAAATAAACCAGCATAACAAACCAAAAGCAGATCACAGATTCAGAGAAAAAATAGATGCTTGCCAGAGGGGAGGGGGTGGGAGGAGGAGAGAAATATGTGAGAGATATTAAGAGGTACAAACTTCCAGTTGTAAAATAAGTGAAATGGGTATGTAATGTATAGTGTGGGAAATATAATCAATAATTATGTAATATCTTTTCATGGTGACAGATGGTAAATAGGATCATCTTTTGATCATTCTGAAATGTATAGAAATATCGAATCACTATTTCATGTTCCAGGAACTAACATAGTGTTGTAGGTCAATTATACTTCAAAAACAGACAGATAAACTTATAGAAATCAGAGATCAAATTTTTGGTTACCAGAGGCAGTGTGTTGGAGGAGGGAGAGTTGGATAAAGGCAGCTGAAAGTTAAAAACTTTTAGTTATTAGATAAATAAGTATAGGGATGTAATTCACACTATGATAAATATAATTAGCACTATTATACATTATACATGAAAAGAGAGTAAATCCTGAGATCTCATCACAAGAAGATATTTTTCTTTATTTTTAAAATTTTGTATCTTTAAGAGATGATGAATGCTCACTAAATTTATTGTGGTAATTATTTCACAATGTATATAATTCAAATCATTATGCTGTACACTGAGACTTACACAATGCTGTATATCAATTATATATAAATAAAACTGGAAGAAAAAAATCATAAAAAAGAAAGGTACCCAGAAATGTAAGTTCTCTGCCACATGACCATATGTTTCAGAGATTGTTTAGATATCCTAATCATTTTCTTTAAGGCTTTGATCACAGTTAAATACAAATTTACTTGGGTAAGATCATTTAACAGACTAACTAGGTGTCTATAATTTTAGAGATGGAAGATGCTACAGAATTCTCACTTTGCTATCCTCTCTTTACTTCTCTTTCCTCTCCCTTCTGCTGAATTTCTCTCTTCTCATTTCTTACTCCATTTTTCCCACACCCCCTTTCCTTTCTTCTTTGGTGTTCTAAGATGTGTTCACAATTTAAAATCTGTACATATAATCCAGTAAAAACATATTTGAAATTTTAAAAGTTCAAAAGAAAAATATTTTTGTAGGTGCTTTTCCTAGTAAAGGGGTTAGCATAAGTAATAAAATTTACTTCAGAGCTATATGCCATTTTTAAAAGGAAAAATGATCTTCTTAGTAATGGAAAGTAAAATCTGGAGTAGTTTTCAAGGAAGAAAAATATGGTTCAAAGATTAGTAATACATAATAAGTTAACATAATTTAAATGTTTCATGAGCAATCTGATAGTAGAGTTTCAAGAGCCAGACCTCAAGTAGGAAGGAAGGTGGGAGAAAATTTCTGCAAGGAGAGGGACTAGGTCACTCTTACGTGGCAGCAGTGGATGTCTAGTCACTATTGTCAGTGACTGACAGTAGTCAGGGCAAAAAATCCTTGTGTTGATCATGGACAAGGACATTAAGAACACTTCAAAAGGGAAATGTTTCTCTTATAGTATCTCTTGCCTGAAGCATAAAAATTTACATTTGGATTTCATTCCAACTATTTCTAACCTGCTGCAGCTAATATTGGAACATGAAATTTGACCCAGGACACCAGACCATTACTGAAACTAATTGAATATTTTCCTGACTCGGGAACAAATAAATTATTTTAACCAACTGTATACAGGCCCATGGACTCATTCCATCCTCTCTAATGTGCTAGCTTTCAGTGCTAATTAGCATAATGACCATGAGCTCCTTTTCAGTCTGCAAGATACCTGAGCTTTCCCTTCACCAAAATATACAGTGAATCTAATAACAGTGTATATTTCCTTTGCTTGACACAGCTGTGTAATTTTTAGCTTTGTTGGCATTTGTTTTATTTGGCAGACTTACAGCTAATACTTAATTTGAAAACCGTTTTTACTCTTCTCTATTTCCCTTTCTCATCTCCAAACTTTAGCTAAAAGCCCAGTATACAAAAGAATATTTCCGTAGTAGTGTTTTTGGAAATGTCTCCTAAAATCCCACTTTTATTCTCTTATACCTGTAAAACCTCTCCTTAATCTTCCATCAATCTGTCCCTTGAACTAGTCATGCAGTTCTATCTCTTATTCCCATGATAATAAACTTCAATTATTCCTGATTAAAGGATAAAATTCAAACTCCCAGAGTTTCATTAAAGAGTTGCCAATCTGGTTCTACAACATGTTTCCAGTCATATTTATTTCTAGTCTTCTGAATTTATGTATTGTTGGTTTCTTTAAAATCTATTATTATTTGAATCTGCCCATCTTAATTACTTCCTTATTTCTTTAAGTTCCATCTTTCATCTAGAATATCACGTTTGCCTCTTCAAACTCTACTGATGTTTAAGAACCTGATTAAAGTTCTTCCATATCCAAAAAGCCTTTGACAGCTTGCCTCTAGTTATTGCTCACGTCCCCTGAAGTCCTAGTTTTCATTACATATGCCATTTATGTGGTGACTAAGTAAGTACTATCTGATAGTCTCTTTTGACTTGTGATTCTGTATTGTAATTTAGCTTTCCACTGGCTTTTATCAAATTTGATATGGACAAAGTACAGGGACAAAGTAGGTGACTAATTCCACTAGGAGACTGTAAGTAAAGAAAAAAATGGGCGACCCCTGTAAGTTAATGATTACTCAAGAAAGCAACTTTGCTTAACCACAAAACCAAGCAGGCTTGCTTAGCAAAAAACCATGCCACAGAAGCATGAGACATGCCTCAAAACAATAAAACAATGGTGGCATGAGACCCACATCCTGCCCAGTGAGCTCAGTAAGTTAATGATTCCTAGGACATGCTCCCCTGCTTGCACTAAAAACAAAAATATAAGGAAAAGGTGACGTTATACTAAAACATGAGATGATTTACCATTTTTAGCATATGTTATCACCTTTTTGCTCATTTCCATTGCACCATGACAGTCCTGGCTTGACCATGTAGGGACAAGAAAACTCCTCAGCCCAACATGGAGGAGGAACTGATGATGGAAGTGTGACATTTACTCAAGAATGAGGAAGAAGGTGGTCTTTTCCCCCTCCCCACCAAATTTTATGCATTAACCCCCTATAAAATTTTCCTTTGATTATAAAACTGTAGCCCACTAAGTTCTCAGGGCATGGCATCCTCTCACCCACTCACTTATAAGCCTTACAAGTATCCTATTCTAATAAATTACTTATCTATCACTTTGCCTCTCACTGAATTATTTCTCTGCTGAGACATAAAGAACTGGAGCTCCTCGGAGTCCCCCTAGTGCAGCATCACCCAACCCTTTTTGTCACCAGGGACCGGTTTTGTGGAAGACAATTTTTCCATGGACAGATGGAGGAAGGATAGTTCAGGCAGTAATGCAAGCAATGGGGAGTGATGGGAAGTGGCAGACGAAGCTACACTTGCTCACCCGCTACTCATCTCCTGCTGTGCGGCCCAGTTCCTAATGGGCCAGTCTCGGTCCACAGTCTGGGGGTTGGGGACCCCTAATCTAGCAGCTTCAAATTCATGTCACATGAACTTCTTTTCTTTTATGCATCTGTGTATTTTCCTCAGTAACTGAAGTATTTTCCTCAGTCCAACTGTTGAGTTTAGTAAAGATTGTTGAGCACCTATGATAAAGCAGATATTCTAGGCTCAGGGTGTACTACAATCAGGATGTACTGTGTTACAAATTTGATTATATATAATCTGTGAATTTAAGCAGCTTAAAACCACAATTATGTATTTCGCACTGAAGCAACCTGGTTATCATAGGTTGTCTAGTAATCCTATGCACCCCCAGATGCAGGCTTCCAGAGCCAACACTTTCTGGAACATAGCTGCATCTTTGGCATAGAGAGATAAAGGATTGTAAGTCTCACACTGACTCAATGTTTTCCATATGGAAGTGCTATGCAGCACTTCTGCTCACATTTTTACTGGTAAAACAAGTCACATGTTCAAACCTTATATCAAGGGTGTAAGGAAGTGCAATCCTACCATATGCCCATGAATGGAACTTGAAATATTTAGTACTGTGGGCAGACAGCATGCAATAGAGACATATGTTTCACACACTACTTCAATGTAAGAAAAACACAACTTCATGTGGTAACCAATAACCTATTAACATCTCTTATAAATTTTACACATAGTAGTGCGTACTATTGAAATATACCCTATGTATTCATTTGACTGGCATTTATGTATTCTGTATATTTTCCTACTTCTAATGATTGAATGTTTATTAGATAATACTTGATAATAGTGAAGGATGACTGCATAATAGTCGCAGCTTGTTCCTTCATCATATGGTCAAAATAGTTAATCTTCAGAGTTAAGCACTAGTCAAAGATGAATGAAAATAAGAAACACTCAATTTAATTATTTCATGGTCTAGTCTCTGGAAAGAACTAGTTAAAGCAGAAAAAAATAATTTAGAACTAAGAATAATCATATACTTGTTTTAAAAGTTTACTTAAAAGATGTGAATTTGTTTAGAATATATGCTACCTGAAACAGAGGCTTGGGGAAATGTTGTTTGTTATTCAAAATAATGTAAAATACATTAATTGCATTAACCCCTCAGAAAATTCATAGTCTTTGGGCGCATCCTCTCACCTGAGTGCCTGTTGGAAGAGGAAGCTTGCCATCTACATTTTATTGCCTGTCCATTTCATTCCATAAAAAGTAATCCTGTAAAATGCATCTGCATTAGAGAGAGAAAAAGGCAACAGAAAACCTCCAATAAAAACAGAACCTGCAGTTGTTACTTTCTCCATATACATATTTGCTCTGTAAATCCAGACTTTTTTTTTTTAACATCTTTATTGGAGTATAACTGTTTTACAATGGTGTGTTAGTTTCTGCTTTATAACAAAATGAATCAGTTATACATATACATATGTTCCCATATCTCTTCCCTCTTGTGTCTCCCTCCCTCCCACCCTCCCTATCTGTAAATCCAGTCTTACCTTGTAAAGTTAATGAGACTCCTCCAAACATTTGAAATGACTACAAAGTGGAAATCACATAACTAGAGAAATAAATGGTGGTTAACCTTACTTACCTATTATAATTCCTATGTTAACAGTCTCATAAAAGCTTGGGTTAAGTGAAAAGAAATATTAAACATTCTATTGCATATATTTTGGGGCTACTGAGAACTGGGCAGTACAGTTAGGTCACAAAATGTAAGGTCCTTCAGAAGATGGAGAAAAAGGGGTACCTCCAGAAGTAATATAAGGTGATGGGAAAAACATAAAAGCATTAGACAGGGATTCAATAGCAGGATAAGTGAGGAGAGGAACAAGAAATGGAAAAAGGAAGAGAGAGAGAGGAAAAGAGAGAGATGGAGAGAGAGAATGTGCATGATCATATGCTACATTTGTAGTGAAGGACCAGAACTCTAATTATAACTAAAGGCACCTACCTTTTCCTCTGAGGGGTGTGTGTGTGTGTGTGTGTTCCTCTGAGGGGTGTGTGTGTGTGTGTGTGTTAGGCGCTAAACTATGTTTTAACGAAGTATATCATACATTCACTAAGGACACAAAACCTAAGCATACAACTAATGCATTTTATTTATTTATTTATTTTAAAATTAATTTTTGTTGGAGTATAGATGCTTTACAATGTTGTGTTAATTTCTGCTGTGCAGTAAAGTGAATCAGCTATACGTATACATATAGCTTCTCTTTTATAAATTTCCTTCCCATTTAAGTCACCACAGAGAACTGAATAAAGTTCCCTGTGCTATACAGTAGTTTCTCATTAGTTATCTATTTTATACTTAGTAATGTATGTATGTTAATCCCAAACTCCCAATCATCCCACCCCCTTCTTTCCCCCTTGGTAAACATAAATTTGTTTTCTACATCTGTGACTCTATTTCTGTTTTGCAAATAAGTTAATCTGTACAATTTTTCTATATTCCACATACACTCAATATTATATGATATTTGTTTTTCTCTTTCTGACTTACTTGACTCTGTATGACAGTCTCTAGGTCCATCCACATCTCTGCAGTTGGCACTATTTTGTTCCTTTTTATGGCTGAGTAATATTCCATTGTATATATGTACCACAGTCTCTTTATCCATTCCTTTGTCAGTGGACATTTAGATTGCTTCTTTGTTCTGGTTATTGTAAATAGTGCTACAATGAACATCAGTGTGCATTCAGTGCATTTTTACAAAGTTAAACCACCTATGTAATCACCACCCAAATAAAGAGCCCGAGCATTTCCAGAGCCTGAAAAGCTCCCTATTTTATTGTCTCCAAGATTCACTACACTGTCCCATATTCTTTTTTCATTATTATTTTTTATTCAACAGGTTTTTATTAGTTTTCTATTTTATACATATTAGTGTATATATGTCAATCCCAATCTCCCAATTCATCCCACCACCATCCCCCCTCCACTTTCCCCCATTGTTGTCCATACATTTGTTCTCTCCATCTGTGTCTCTATTTGTGCCTTGCAAACTGGGCCATCTCTACCATTTTTTTCTAGATTCCACATATATGCGTTAATATAAGATATTTGCTTTTCTCTTTCTGACTTACTTCACTCTGTATGACAGTCTCTAGGTCCATCCACCTCACTACAAATAACTCAGTTTCATTCCTTTTCATGGCTGAGTAATATTCCATTGTATATATGCACCATATCTTCATTATCCATTCATCTGTCAATAGGCATTTAGGTTGCTTACATGACCTGCCTATTGTAAACAGTGTTGCATGAACATTAAGGTGTATGTGTCTTTTTGAATTATGGTGTTCTCTGGGTATATCCCCAGTCGTGGGATTGCTAGGTCATATGGTAATTCTATTTTTAGCTTTTTAAGGAAGCTCCATACTGTTTTCCATAGTGGCTGTATCAATTTATATTCCCACCAACAGTCCAAGAGGGTTCCCCTTTCTCCACATGCTCTCCAGCATTTGTTGTTTATATATTTTCTGATTATGCCCATTCTAACAGGTGTGAGGTGATAACTCATTGTAGTTTTGATTTGCATTTTTCTAATAATTAGTGATGTTGAGCATCCTTTCATGTGTTTCCTGGCAATCTGTATATTTTCTTTGGAGAAATGTCTATTTAGGTCTTCTGCCCATTTTTGGATTGGGTTGTTTGTTTTCTTGATATTGACCTGCATGAGCTGCTTGTAAACTTTGGTGATTAATCCTTTGTCAGTTGCTTCATTTGCAAATATTTTCTCCCATTGTGAGGGCTGTCTTTTCATCAGGTTTATGGTTTCCTTTGCTGTGCAAAAGCTTTTAAGTTTCATTAGGTCCCATTTCTTTATTTTTGTTTTTATTTCCATTACTCTAGGAGGTGGGTCAAAAAAGATCTTGCTGTGCTTTATGTCAATTAGTGTTCTTCCCATGTTTTCCTCTAAGAGTTTTATAGTGTGTAGTCTTACATTTAGGTCTTTAATCCATTTTGAGTTTACTTTTGTGTATGGTGTTAGGGAGTGTTCTAATTTCATACTTTTACATGTAGCTGTCCAGTTTTCCCAACACCACTTACTGAAGAGACTGTCTTTTCTACATTGTATATCCTTGTCTCCTTTGTCATAGATTAGGTGACCATAGGTATGTGTGTTTATCTCTGGGCTTTGTATCCTTTTGCATTGATCTATATTTCTGTTTTGTGTCAGTACCATATTGTCTTGATTACTGTAGCTTTGTAGTATAGTCTGAAGTCAGGGAGTCTGATTCCTCCAGCTCCATTTTCTTCCCTCAAAACTGCTTTGGCTATTTGGACTCTTCTCTGTCTCCATACAAATTTTAAGATTTTTTGTTCTAGTTCTGTGAAAAATGCCACTGGTAATTTGATAGGGATTGCATTGAATCTTTAGATTGATTTGTGTAGTATACTCTTTTTCACAATATTGATTCTTCCAATCCAAGAACATGGTATATCTCTCCACCTGTTTGTGTCATCTTTGATGTCTTTCATCAGTCTTATAGTTTTCTGAGTACAGGATTTTTACCTCCTTAGGTAGGTTTAATCCTAGGTATTTTATTCTTTTTGTTGCAATGGTAAATGGGAGTGCTTCCTTAATTTCACTTTCTGATCTTTCATTGTTAGTGTATAGGAAGGCAAGAGATTTCTGGGCATTAATTTTGTATCCTGCAACTTTACCAAATTCATTGATTAGCTTTAGTGGTTTTCTGGTGGCATCTTTAGGGTTCTTTATGTATAGTATCATGTCATCTGCAAACAGTGACAGCTTTACTTCTCTTTTCAGAATTGGATTCCTTTTATTTCTTTTTCTTCTCTGATGTCTTTCATCAGTCTTATAGTTTTCTGAGTACAGGATTTTTACCTCCTTAGGTAGGTTTAATCCTTTTTATTTCTTTCTCTTCTCTGATTGCCATTGCTCGGACTTGCAAAGCTATGTTGAATAACAGTGGTGAGACTTGACATCCTTGCCTAGTTCGTGATATTAATGGAAATGCTTCCAGTGTTTCACCTTTGAGAATGATGTTTGCTGTGGTTTTGTTGTATATGGCCTTTATTATGTTGAGGTAGGTTCTCTCTATGACCACTTTCTGGAGACTTTTTAAAATAAATTGGTGTTTAATTTTGTCAAAATCTTTTTCTGCATCTATTAAGAATATCATATGGTTTTTATTCTTCAGTTTGTTAATATGGTGTATCACATTGATTAATTTGTGTATATTGAAGAATCCTTGCATTCCTGGGATAAATCCCACTTGATCATGGTGTATGATCCTTTTAATGTGTTGTTTGATTCTGTTTGCTAGTATTTTGTTGAGCATCTTTGCATCTATATTCATCAGTGATATTGGTCTGTAATTGTCTTTTTTTTAGTATCTCTTTCTGGTTTTGGTATCAGGATGATGGTGGCCTCATAGAATGAGCTTGGGAGTGTTCCTTCCACTGCAACTTTTTGGAAGCATTTGAGAAGAATGGGTGTTAGCTCTTCTCTAAATGTTTGATAGAATTCACCTGTTGAGCCATCTGGTCCTGTACTTTTGTTTGTTGGAAGATTTTTAATCACAGTTTCAATTTCATTACTTGTGTTTGGTCTGTTCATTTTTTCTTTTCTCTATTGTATATCCTTGCCTCCTTTGTCATAGATTAGGTGACCATATTTTGTAGTTCTTCTTGCTTCTGCTGTCTGCCCTCTGGTCCCCTCCCATATTCTGTAGTCATATTCTGACTTCTATCTGCACAGAGTGGTTTTGGCTTATTTGAAATTTTATAAATGGAATTACATGAAATACACTCTTTTTATACCTGGTTTCTTTACCTCAATGGTATATTTTTGAGACTCATTCATGCTTTTTTGTGTAACTATCATTTGTTCTTTTCTATTGTTCTATCTTATTCTGTTCAAGTATGTCTTTTGCACATATGCAACATTCTTTTTGGGTATTTACCAAGTATTGGAGTTTGGGGACCATAAGGTATTCTCAGCTTCATAGGATATTGCCAAGCAGTTTTCCATATAGCTCTACCAATTTACACTCTGGTCAGCAGTGTATAAAAATTAGAAATTCTACACATTCTCATTAATACTGGATATTGTCACTGTGCTTATATATGTATTATAATTTTTGCTATTCTGTTGATTATATATTGTATTTCATTGTGATTTTCATTTGCATTTCTAAAATGACTACTGAATTTGAACACTGTTCAGAAGTCTATCACATTTCAGTATTTTCTTTTGGGAGATACCCATTCAGATCAGCCATATTTGAGGCTTTGTCTGCGTTTTTATTATTGATTTGTGGGCATTCTTCATGTATTCTGGATACAAATTATTTGTCAGGTAAGTATAGCAAATATCTTCTCCCACACCATACTTTCACTTTCTCTCTCTTATACAGTATCCTCAAATGAATAGATGGTTCTTAATTTTTAATGAAGCCCAATTCATTGATCTTTTTACTTGATTTTGATGATTTCTCATAAATTTAAGAAATCTTTGCTCATCTAAATATTATGACAGACTATATGGCGATTTAGACACAATATTGCTGTATTTTCACCTTTAGTTTTGCAATTTACTTAAAATTGCTTTTGTTTTTGGTAAGAGGAAAATATCAATGTTTAGAAACTTTTTTCCATGCAGATATGTACTTGATGCAGCACTATTTCCTGAAAAGACCATCATTTCTCTCCTCCTATCCCCTCCTCCTGCACTGGTGTGGTGCCTTTCTCATCAGGTGATCCTGTATGTGTAGCTTTGTTTCTGGGATCTCTTTTCTGTCATATTGATTCATTTAGTTATCTTTACATACTTACCAGGCTGTTTTAATAATATAGCTTTATAATATGCCCTGTTAGTATAAATTCTCCATCTTTGGTCTGTTTCTTCTTTGACGTTTTTGTCCCTTTTAGAATTAGATTGTCAATTTCCACATGCCTAAATAAATGACTGCTAGAGTTTTGATTCAGATTGGGTTAAATATTTGCATCAATTTAGAAGAGATTGAAATATTTACACTATTGAATCTTCCAATCCATGAACATGTTCTACCTCTTCATTTATTTAAGTCTTCTTTAATTTCTCTTGGTAATTTCTTGTAATTTTCAGAGTAGAGATATACACACTTATTATTAGATTAATCCTAAGAATTTGATGCTATTATGAATGGTGTTTTAAATTTCATTTCCACTTGTTTGTTGCTACTATATCAAAATACAGTTGAAGGGTTTATATTGATATGTTACCCCCAATCTTAACTAATGGCACCTGTTAATTCCAGTCATTTACTTTTGAATTCTTCTGTATATTCTACCTATACAGTTGTCTACTTCTGAGTTCATTTTTTTCTTTCTTTATTGTACTGAGTAGGGCCTTTAGGATACTTTTTAACTGAATTGGTGATAGCAGACATTTTAATTTTGTTCCTTATCTTTGGGATAAACATTCAACTAGTCTCAATAATTTTGTAGATAATATTTTTTATCAGATTAAGAATGTTCTTTTCTATTTTTAGTTTGATAAGAGGTTTTGGGATATTTTTGGTTTTTTAAAATAATGATTAGGTTTTGAAGTTGATTAAAAATTTTAATGTATTGAGATGATTATATTATTATGTTAATGTGATAATTTACAATGAACAACTTGTTTTTAAAAATGGATTGACTTTTAAAAATTGAAATTGGGATTATTCAGATTTTCTAATTTGTTCTTGTATCAGACTTTTAAAGTTATGTTTTCTCTGAGCAATTTTTAATTTTATCTAAAATTTCATTTATTGACATATAAGTATTTATATTCTACTCTCATTATCTATTCATATTTTAAGTACATGTAGTGATATAAACTTTTGGAGACTCTTGCACCTTGATATTGATTTAATAGATTTTTTGTTCTCATGTATATTTTTCTTCCTTCTACTTTTTTTTTTTTTTAAACATCTTTATTGGAGTATCACTGTTTTACAAGAGTGTGTTAGTTTCTCCTTTACAACAAAGTGAATCAGTTATACATATACATATGTTCCCATAACTCTTCCTTCTTGTGTCTCCCTCCCTCCCACCCTCCCTATCCCACCCCTCTCATGGTCACAAAACACAGAGGTGATCTCCCTGTGCTATGCTGCAGCTTCCCACTAGCTATCTAATTTACATTTGGTAGTGCATATATGACCCTGCCACTCTCTCACTTCGTCACAGCTTACCCTTCCCCCTCCCCATGTCCTCAAGTCCATGCTCTAGTAGGTCTGTGTTTTATTCCCGTCCTACCACTAATCTCTTCATGACATTTTTTTTTTCTTAGATTCCATATATATGTGTTAGCATACAGTATTTGTTTTTCTCCTTCTGACTTACTTCACTCTGTATGACAGACTCCAGGTCTATCCACCTCATTACAAATAACTCAGTTTCATTTCTTTTTATGGCTGAGTAATATTCCATTGTATATATGTGCCACATCTTCTTTATCCATTCATCTGTTGATGGACACTTAGGTTGCTTCCATGTCCTGCCTATTGTAAATAGAGCTGCAATGAACAGTTTGGTACATGACTCTTTTTGAATTATGGTTTTCTCAGGGTATATGCCCA
>NC_041232.1:57310900-57329232 GCF_002837175.3 Physeter macrocephalus | reverse complement strand
AGGGAGGGGCACGGATGCGGGGCGAGCCTGCGGCGGCAGGGGCTGGCGTGACGCTGCACCGGCCCGAGGCGCGCCTTGCGTTCTCCCGGGGAAGCTGTCCCTGGATCCCGGGGCCCGGCAGTGGCGGGCTGCACGAGCTCCCTGGAGGGGCGGTGTGGAGAGTGACCTGTGCTCGCACACAGGCCTCTTGGTGGCGGCAGCAGCAACCCTAGTGTCCCACGCCCGTCTCTGCTGTCCGCGCCGACAGCCGCGGCTCGCGCCCGTTTCCGGAGCTCCTTTATGCGGTGCCCTTAATCCCCTCTCCTCGCGCACCAGGCAGCAAAGAGGCAAGAAAAAGCCTCCTGTCTCTTCGGCAGCTCCGCGCCCGTTTCTGGAGCTCCTTTACGCGGTGCGCTTAATCCCCTCTCCTCTCGCACCAGGAGACAAAGAGGCGAAAAAAAAAAAAAAGTCTCTTGTCTTTTCGGCAGCTCCGCGCCCGTTTCTGGAGCTCCTTTACGCGGTGCGCTTAATCCCCTCTCCTCTCGCACCAGGGGACAAAGAGGCAAAAAAAAAAAAAAAAAAAAAAAGTCGCTTGTCTCTTCGGCAGCTCCGCGCCAGTTTCTGGGGCTCCTTTAAGCGGCGCGCTTAAACCCCTTCCTAGTGCACCAGGAAGCAAAGAGGGAAGAAAAGGTCTCTTGCCTCTTCGGCAGCTCCAGACTTCTCCCGGGCTCCCTCCCGGCTAGCCGTGGCGCACTAGCCCCTTCAGGCTGTTTTCACTCTGCCAACTCCAGACCTTTCCCTGGGATCCAACTGAAGCCCGAGGCTCAGCTCCCAGCCCCCGCCCGCCCCGGCGGGTGAGCCGACAAGCCTCTCGGGCTGGTGAGTGCTGGTCGGCACTGATCCTCTGTGCGGGAATCTCTCCGCTTTGCCCTTCGCACCCCGCTGCTGCGCTCTCCTCCGAGGCTCCGGAGCTTCCCCCTCCGCCACCCACAGTCTCCGCCCGCGAAGGGGCTTCTAGGGTGTGGGAATCTTTCCTCCTTCACGGCTCCCTCCCACTGGTGCAGGTCCCGTCCCTATTCTTTGTCTCTGTTTATTCTTTTTTCTTTTGCCTACCCAGGTACGTGGGGGGTTTCTTGCCTTTTGTGATGTCTGAGGTCTTCTGCCAGCATTCGGTGGGTGTTCTATAGGAGCCCTTCTACTTTTATTTGTGCTTCATTTGCAATATTTTTAAAAAGTTTCTTTATGAGAAACCTTATAATTTTACAAATAGGTCTTTAAGGCAATAATTTCTCTGAAAGTATTTCATTAACTGCATGCCACAAATTTTGATATATTGTTTTCTTTAGTAATTATTTAACATATTTACTAATTTTACTTTTTTATTGACCATTAGAGTATTCAGAAATAAGTTTTGTTAAAAATTTTGAAAATTTAGGGATTTTAATTTTCAAACATTTGTTTTTAGTTTCTATTTTGATTCATTACAATCAGTGAAGATATTCTGTATGTTTTAATTTGTTTTATACTTTATTTGCTTTATGATCCAGCATATTATCCATTATTATAAAATTTGCATGGTTATTAAAAATGTGTTCTACATTTTTTGTGACCTAACTAGATCATTTTGATAACAGTATTTTTCAATTTCTCTATCTATCTACTGATTTCTTGTCAGTTTGTCTATCAGTTTGTAAAGACAGTTGTTTTTAAACCTCTGGCTCTAACTTAGGCTCTTCTATTTATCCCTTTATTTCTGCTTTTATTTTATATTTTGGTAGCATACAAATTTATGCTACTTATATCTTTCCCCTGAATTAGACGCTTTTATTATTATTAAATGCTCCTCTTTATCTCTAGTAATAAATCTTACCTTAAAGTCTATTTAGTCAATGAATTTATATACACAAGTTTCAGTTACTATATGCATGGTATATCATATCTCTTTGATATTTTGAATTTTAACTTTTTGTGTCATTTTATTTAAGATGTAATTCTCCAGAGGATCAAATATTGTTTGTTTCTTTTTTGTCTATTACTTTGTCTATTTATTTTTATTGTCTGATAATCTTTGCATTTTAATTGGAATATTTATTTATTTTTAATTTAATTATAGTTAATTTTACAATGTTGTGTTAGTTTCAAGTGTAAGGAAAAGTGATTCGGTTATACACACACACACACACACATATATGTGTATAAATATATATACACACATATATATATGTATATATATATATATATTCTTTTTCAGATTCTTTTCCATTATGGGTATTACAAGATAGTGAGTATAGTTTCCTGTGATAAACAGTAGGTCTTTGTAGTTTACTTATTTTATATATAGTAGTGTGTATATGTTAAACCCAAATACCTAATTTATCTCTCTTTCCATCCCCTTTGGTAACTGTTGTGTAAATAAGTTTATTTGTAACATTTTTTTAGATTCTACATATAAGTCATGTCATATGATATTTGTTCCTCTTGATAATCTCTAAGTCCATTCATGTGGCTACAAATGGCATTATTTCATTCTCTTTTATGGCTGAGTAATATTCCATTGTATAAATGTACCACACCTTCTTTATCCATTCCTCTGTTGATAGACATTTGAGTTGCTTCCATATCTTGGCTATTGTAAATAGTGCTGCAATGATACATATACATATGTTCCCATATGTCTTCCCTCTTGCGTCTCCCTCCCTCCCTCCCTATCCCACCTCTCTAGGTGGTCACAAACCACCTAACTGATCTCCCTGTGCTATGCGGCTACTTCCCACTAGCTATCTATTTTACGTTTGGTAGTGTGTATATGTCCATACCACTCTCTCACCTTGTCACAGCTTACCCTTCCCCCTCCCCATATCCTCAAGTCCATGCCATTCTGACCAGTGTGAGGTGATACCTCACTGTAGTTTTGATTAGCATTTCTCTAATAATTAGCAATGTTGAGAATTTTTTCAAGTGCCTGTTGGCCATCTGTATGTCTTCTTTGCAGAAATGTCTATTTAGGTTATCTGCCCATTTTTTGCTTGGGTTATTTGGGGTTTTTTGATATTGAGCTGCATGATCTGTTTGTAAATGTTGGAGATTAATTCCTTTTCAGTCTCTTCATTTGCAAATATTTTCTCCCATTCTGTGGGCTGTCTTTTCGTTTTGTGTATGGTTTCCTATGCTGTGCAAACACTTTTAAGTTTAATTAGGTCCCACTTGTTTATTTTTGTTTTTATTTTCATACTCTAGGAGACGGATCCAAATACATAGTGCTGTGATTTTTGTCAGAGTGTTCTGCCTATGTTTTACTCTACGAGTTTTAGAGTATCTGGCCTTACTTTTATGTATTTGATCCATTTTGAGTTTATTTTTGTATATGGTTTTAGAGAATGTTCTAATTTCATTATTCTACATGTAGCTGTCCAGTTTTCCCAGCACCACTTATTGAAGAAACTCTTTTCTCCACTGTATACTATTGCCTCCTTTGCTATAGATTAATTGGCCATAGGTGGATGGGTTTATTTCTCGGCTTTCTATCCTGCTCCATTGATCTATATAACTGTTTTTGTATCAGTACCACACAGTTTTGTACTGTAGCTTTGTAGTATAGTCTAAAGTCAGGGAGCCTGATTCCTCCAACTGAGTTTTACTTTCTCAATATTGCTTTGGCTACTCAGTATCTTTTTTGTTTCAATACAAATTGTAAAAAATTTTGTTCTGGTTTTGAGAAAAATGTCATTTGTGATTTGATAGGTATTACATTGCTTTGGGTAATATAGTCATTTGGACAAAATTGATTCTTCCAATACAAGAACATGGTATATATCTCCATCTGTTTGTGTCATTTTTTATTTCTTTCATCAGCATCTTATAGTTTTTTGAGTACTTGTCTTTTGCTTCCTTCGGTAGGTTGATTCCTAGGTATTTTATTATTTTTGACACAATGGTAAATGGAATTGTTACCTTAATTTCTTTTTCTGATATTTCATTTTTAGGGTATAGGAAGGCAAGAGATATGTGTATTAATTCTGTATCCTGCAAATTTATGAAATTCATCAATGAGCTCTTGTAGTTCTCTGGTAGTGTCTTTAGAATTTTCTGTGTATAGTATCATGTCATCTGCAAACAGTGACAGTTTTACTTCTTTCAAATTTGAATTCTTTTTATTTCTTCTTCTTCTTCTCTGATTTCCATGGCTAGAACTTCCAAATCTATGTTGAATAAAAGTGGCAAGAGTGGACATCTTTGTCTTTTTCCTGATCTTGGAGGAAATGCTTTCAGTTTTTCACCATTGAGAATGATGTTAGCTGTTGTTTGTCATATATGGACTTTATCATGTTGAGGTAGTTTCCCTCTATGCCCACTTTCTGGAGAGTATTTATCACCAATGGGTGCTGAATTTTGTCAAAAGCTTTTTCTGCATCTATTGAAATGATATGGTTTTTAATCCTTCAATTTGTTAATGTGGTATATCACATTGATTGATTTGCAGTTATTGAAAAATCCTTGCATCCCTGAGATAAATCTCACTTGATCATGATTTATGGTCTTTTTAATGTATTGTTGGATTCAGTTTGCTAGTATTTTGTTGAGGATGTTTGTGTCTATGTTCAACAGTGATATTGGCCTGTAATTTTATTTTTCTGTAGTATCTTTGCCTGGTTTTGGTATAAAGGTGATAGTGACCTCATAGAATGAACTTGGGAGTGTTCCTTCTGCAATTTTTTGGAATAGTTTCAGAAGGATAGGTGTTAATTCTTCTCTTAATCTTCAGTAGAGTTCACCGAGAAGCAATTTGTCTTTGACTTTCATTTGTTGGGAGTTTTAAAATTACTGATCCAATTTCATTACTGGTAATTGATCTGTTCATATTTTCTATTTTTTTCTGGTTCAGTCTTGGGAGATTGTACATTTCTAAGAATTTACCCATTCCTTCTAGGTTGTCCATTTTATTGGCATATAGTTTCTTGTAGTAGTCTCTGATGGTCCTTTGCATTTCTGTGGTGTCTGTTGTACTTTCTCCTTTTTCATTTCTAATTTTATTGATTGAGCCCTCTCCTTTTTGTTTTCTTGATGAGTCTTGATAAAGATTTATCAATTTTGTTTATCTTTCCAAAGAACAACTTTTAGCTTTTAATTTCTAGGAGTTTAAGAAAAATAAATTTAGTGCTTTAGTGCACTGAAATTATTTTTTATTGCCAGATGACATTCCCCAGATGATTTTAAGGTTTATATTTTTCATCTCACTATAGCCCACTGTCATCCTGTTTTGTATGCTGAACTCATAGAAACTGATATCTATATTTGGCAGTGCATAATCTGCTATAAGGATCATCATTTTTTGTCTATTTTATATTAATATTTTTCATATTTATTCATTTAATATGTATCAGAAACATTTAATGTGTCCATGTGTTATAAACATATTGTATGTCTCATCATGCCTGCTGTAACATCAGACACCTAATAAGTGCTGGGATGATTGAATGGTTTGTGCAGCTTGCTGGGTTCACACATTATTGACTTACACACAAGGGAGTAATGAAATAGGAAATGCTGAGTTAAGATTTCACAATTCTTTGGGGATACCATAGACAGAAAGTTGAGGAGACCATAAAGAAAAAGACTGATAGACTTATTTTGTTAATTAAAATACTCTACACTAAAAAAAGTCAATTTGTGAACTGAGAAAAATTTATAAGAAAAATAATCATCAGTATCCTTTATATATAAAGAAATATTATAAATCTTTTAAAAATAAATGTAGGCACTATTCTACATCTGTGAAATACAACAATGAATAAAAAAGACAAATTGAACTTAGAGTCTAGCAGGGGGAATAGACAGAATGCATTAAATATAAGTTAACTCTAAGAGGTTCCTGTTTTCTGAATGTGATCTGGACCTGTTTAAACTACACTATTTGCCTAGTAAATAAACAACTTTATGTTCTTTATGTTATGTTATATATATACACACACACACATGCACACAAGAAAATACTTTGAAGCCCCCTGATGGGGCTGCAGTGGAAAGTGCTAAGCAACTTCAGGCGCCTCCGGGGTATACCTTGCAGGATACAAAATAATAAGTTAGGACTGTACAGTACAAAGGCATTGTTTGAAACAAGGTTCTTACTTTTCCAGACAGGTAGATTTTAATTAGGGTAGGGGATCAGAAGAGAGAGGTGAGTGTTATTTTGTTGGAGAAAGATAGAAAATTACTATCTTATTCCTTTTTAAAGACCATTGACCATAGATAATGATAGATGCTCATTATAGTTATATTGAGTCATTTTTTAACTCCTTGAAAACTGGCAATCTACAAATGGTATACTTACTAAGTTTCAGTTAACCAAAATCTAAAGTTTGTAGATAGATGAGTGATGAAGATATTTTTTGGCCTCAACCTGTTTAGTTCAGGAACTATGACACACAAAACCTCTACCAAAGCAAAAACTCTTTTGACCCAAAGATGAAATTTCAAGTTTAAATAAAATGATGCCGTTTTTGTTATGCTATGGCAATATTTTACTAAATCAGTACAATCTGAAGAGTCTATAATAACAGGCTGGCTGGGAATACTTCACTGTAGCTATGCCAAGTGAAAGCAGATACAGGCAAGATCTGCCTCAGTCTAAAATAACCATTGCAAGAGTGTAGGATTCAACTCTATGATATTTCTAAGGTGATAATGTGGAATATTTTTATAAAATGATTGATTGGTATTTCAAAGCAAATTTATTTTCTTGAAGTCTGAGCGAAGTGCTTGAGGCTTTTCACAAGTACAGCATATGAAATATTAATATTTTTCAGTAACTGTATTTTACCCCAGTCAGGTGCAGAAAAAGTTAATTTTAGAGGAATCAGCCAAGATTTTCAAAGACAAGAAGATGATTTTTAAAACATATTTAGATTTATTCAAAGTCCTCTCCTCACTGCTGTGTGAAATAGTTAAATACTAGCATCTCTTTCATATAAACATCATATTCATTGTAAAGCCCCCTAGCAAAGCTCAGAGTCCAGAAATGCTCCAATTTTGTCAACTTTTATAACAATGATAATATTTTAATGGGGAAAGAAAATACTATGGTTCTACTTTCTGTTTGGTAAACACACATTTCTGAGGTAAAGAACCAAAGCTTCTCAAGGTATGGATGTTTCCTACCAAAGGGCACATTGAGATTTTTATAGCAATGTTTATCAAACTGCAGGTTGGAATGACTCATTAGATTGAGATTCAGTGACCCATTTAGTGACCCATGACCCACTAGAGGACCAGGCAATCAATTTTGTGAATTATTTTGCCTTTTTATTGCAAAGTAATGGAATAGGATGGAATGAAATAGAAGATAACACAAAGGATATAATATAATAGAATAAAATAGATCAGAATTGGTCACATGTACAGAGGTCACATAATATAGATATATGTGTGGGAGGGAACACATGTAGATTTCCTAACTGTGCTCAGGTGACATGTTTATTAAAAGATAATGGATACAATTTAAGAACAAGTTTACTTCTGGATATTCCAAGACACAGTATTATATTATTTCTTATTTCTTTGTATTTATTTTTAAATGAAGTATAATTGATTTACAATATTATATTAGTTTCAGATGTGCAACATATTGATTTGATATTTTTATAAATTAAAATACTTTATTAATATATATTAACTCCATTTAATGTTATTACAAAATAATATATATTTCCCTGTACTGTATAATATATCCTTGTTGCTTATTTATTTTATATGCAGTAGTTTGTTTTTCTTAATCCCATACCTCTATCTCTCCCCTCTCCACCTTCCCTTATTTATTTTATACATAGAAGTTTGTACCTCTTAATCTCCTATGCTTAACTTGACTTTCCTCCCTTCCCTCTCCCCACTGGTAACCCCTAGTTTGTTTTCTATGTCTGTGAGTATGTTTCTGTTTTGTTATATACATTTGTTTGTTTTATTTATTTTTTTCAGATTCCACATATAAGAAGTGATAACATACAATATTTGTCTTTCTCTGACTTATTTCACTAAGCATAATACTCTCTATGTCCACTCACATTGATGTAAATAGCAGACTTTCATTCTTTTTTATGGCTGAATAATATTCCATTATGAATATAAATAAGATGTGATATATTTCTTAATCCATTTATCTGTTGATGAGCACCTAGGCTGCATCCATATCTTGGGTACTATACTTAAGACTACTATGAACATTGGGATGCATGTATATTTTGAATTAGTGTTTCTGTTTTCTTTGGATACATAGACCTAGCAGTGGAATTGCTGGATCGTATGGTAGTTCTATTTTTAGTATCTTGAGAAAACTCCATACTGTTTTCCACACAGGCTGTAACAAATAACAATCCCATCCACAGTGTACTAGGATTCCCTTTTCTCCACATCCCTACCAACATTTGTAACCTTTTGTTGATAACCATTTTGACATGTGTGAGGTAATATTCTGCTTTTGATTTGCATTTCACTAATGATTAGTGATGTTGAGCATCTTTACGTGTGCCTGTTGGCCATCTATATATCTTCTTTGGAAAAACTGTCTATTCAGGTCTTCTACCTGTTTTAATTGGGTTGTTTCTTTTTTTGATATTGAATTGTGTGAGTTGTTTATATTTTGGATATTAACCCCTGATTGGTTACATCATTTGCAAATATTTTCTCTCATTCAGTAGGTTTTCTTTTTATTTTGTCAATGGTTTCCTTTGCTATGCAAAAACATATTGCTATTTTAAATGACAAGATAGAAATAAGTGATTATGAAAAATACTAAGCAGGGCCAAGTTCCTACATTTAACAAATAAGCACTGAAATTGTTGTCACTTTCCAGGTTCTCTACTGGTGTTGGAGCTAAAAGATAAAAAATCTAATACCTTCTCCTTAAGGTTTAAATGAATATTTAACATTTGAATATTCACTAAATAGGTTGCATCTTTTTGGTCAAAATTTATTTGTAAATTATTAATTCTTACCTAATGTGTAAACACAAGCATTTAATTATATATGTTAATATATTTAAAGATAAGACTATCAAACCCTTTAATTTCTGATTATGGGAAATCCCTTAAAATTGACATTTTTTCACTTTATTTTATACATTCTAGATGTAATGGCATTCTATAAATGCTGCCAATTTGAATACTGTACTGTCCCCATTTACTAGATTTTTATGTGATAGAGAGGTTTCCTGTCATGAAGACCACATAGCCTTCACACTCACTTTTGATATTCAGCAGATGTGGTTCACTTTTATTGCTCATGTATTTGCATCTATCCAAATATTTATTAAGTTGACATATTGATATTGAAGGATTTTTTCTGACAAATCAGGTTATAAAGAGAAACATAGAAGATCCAGAATTTTGCACAAATTTGCTGAAACTCTTTTCTATATGGTCATATACTGCTTCAAGAATTAGATTTGTGCCAGGACCATACTGTCTTGATTACTGTAGCTTTGTAATATAGTCTGAAGTCAGGGAGCCTGATTCCTCCAGCTCCATTTTTCTTTCTCAAGATTGCTTTGTCTATTTGTGGTCTTTTGTGTTTCCATACAAATTGTGAAATTATTTGTTCTAGTTCTGTGAAAAATGTCATTGTTAGTTTGATAGGGATTGCATTGAATCTGTAGATTGCTTTGGGTAGTATAGTCATTTTCACAATGTTGATTCTTCCAATCCAAGAACATGGTATATCTCTTCACTTGTTTGTATCATCTTTAATTTCTTTCATCAGTGTCTTATAGATTTCTGCATACAGGTCTTCTGTCTCCTTAGGTAGGTTATTCCTAGGTATTTTATTCTTTTTATTGCAATGGTAAATGGGAGTGTTTCCTTAATTTCTAGATCAATGGAACAGGATAGAAAACCCAGAGATAAACCCATGCACATATGGTCACCTTATTTTTGATAAAGGAGGCCAGATTATAAAATGGAGAAAAGACAGCCTCTTCAACAAGTGGTGATGGGAAAACTGGACAGGTACATGTAAATGAATGAAATTAGAAAACTCCCTAACACCATACACAAAAATAAACTCAAAATGGATTAAGACCTAAATGTAAGGCCAGACACTATAAAACTCTTAGAGGAAAAGATAAAAAGAACACTCTATGACATAAATCACAGCAAGATCCTTTTTGAACCACCTCCTAGAGAAATGGAAATAAAAACAAAAATAAAGAAATGGGACTTAATGAAACTTAAAAGCATTTGCACAGCAAAGGAAACCATAAACAGTGAGTATAGTTTCCTGTGATAAACAGTAGGTCTTTGTAGTTTACTTATTTTATATATAGTAGTGTGTATATGTTAAACCCAAATACCTAATTTATCTCTCTTTCCATCCCCTTTGGTAACTGTTGTGTAAATAAGTTTATTTGTAACATTTTTTTAGATTCTACATATAAGTCATGTCATATGATATTTGTTCCTCTTGATAATCTCTAAGTCCATTCATGTGGCTACAAATGGCATTATTTCATTCTCTTTTATGGCTGAGTAATATTCCATTGTATAAATGTACCACACCTTCTTTATCCATTCCTCTGTTGATAGACATTTGAGTTGCTTCCATATCTTGGCTATTGTAAATAGTGCTGCAATGAACATTGGGGTGCCTGTATTTTTTCAAATTATAGTTTTCTCTGGATATACAGCTGGGAGTGGGATTTCTGGGTCATAAGGTAGTTCTATTTTTAGTTTGTTAAGGAATCTCCATACTTATCTCCATAATGGTTGTACCAATTTACATTCCCACCAACAGTGTAGGAGGGTTTCCTTTCCTCCACACCCTCTCCAACACTTATTGTTTGTAGACTTTTTTTTTTAACAACTTTATTGGAGTATAATTGCTTTACAATGGTGTGTTAGTTTCTGTTTTATAACAAAGTATGTCCATACCACTCTCTCACCTTGTCACAGCTTACCCTTCCCCCTCCCCATATCCTCAAGTCCATGCCATTCTGACCAGTGTGAGGTGATACCTCACTGTAGTTTTGATTAGCATTTCTCTAATAATTAGCAATGTTGAGAATTTTTTCAAGTGCCTGTTGGCCATCTGTATGTCTTCTTTGCAGAAATGTCTATTTAGGTTATCTGCCCATTTTTTGCTTGGGTTATTTGGGGTTTTTTGATATTGAGCTGCATGATCTGTTTGTAAATGTTGGAGATTAATTCCTTTTCAGTCTCTTCATTTGCAAATATTTTCTCCCATTCTGTGGGCTGTCTTTTCGTTTTGTGTATGGTTTCCTATGCTGTGCAAACACTTTTAAGTTTAATTAGGTCCCACTTGTTTATTTTTGTTTTTATTTTCATACTCTAGGAGACGGATCCAAATACATAGTGCTGTGATTTTTGTCAGAGTGTTCTGCCTATGTTTTACTCTACGAGTTTTAGAGTATCTGGCCTTACTTTTATGTATTTGATCCATTTTGAGTTTATTTTTGTATATGGTTTTAGAGAATGTTCTAATTTCATTATTCTACATGTAGCTGTCCAGTTTTCCCAGCACCACTTATTGAAGAAACTCTTTTCTCCACTGTATACTATTGCCTCCTTTGCTATAGATTAATTGGCCATAGGTGGATGGGTTTATTTCTCGGCTTTCTATCCTGCTCCATTGATCTATATAACTGTTTTTGTATCAGTACCACACAGTTTTGTACTGTAGCTTTGTAGTATAGTCTAAAGTCAGGGAGCCTGATTCCTCCAACTGAGTTTTACTTTCTCAATATTGCTTTGGCTACTCAGTATCTTTTTTGTTTCAATACAAATTGTAAAAAATTTTGTTCTGGTTTTGAGAAAAATGTCATTTGTGATTTGATAGGTATTACATTGCTTTGGGTAATATAGTCATTTGGACAAAATTGATTCTTCCAATACAAGAACATGGTATATATCTCCATCTGTTTGTGTCATTTTTTATTTCTTTCATCAGCATCTTATAGTTTTTTGAGTACTTGTCTTTTGCTTCCTTCGGTAGGTTGATTCCTAGGTATTTTATTATTTTTGACACAATGGTAAATGGAATTGTTACCTTAATTTCTTTTTCTGATATTTCATTTTTAGGGTATAGGAAGGCAAGAGATATGTGTATTAATTCTGTATCCTGCAAATTTATGAAATTCATCAATGAGCTCTTGTAGTTCTCTGGTAGTGTCTTTAGAATTTTCTGTGTATAGTATCATGTCATCTGCAAACAGTGACAGTTTTACTTCTTTCAAATTTGAATTCTTTTTATTTCTTCTTCTTCTTCTCTGATTTCCATGGCTAGAACTTCCAAATCTATGTTGAATAAAAGTGGCAAGAGTGGACATCTTTGTCTTTTTCCTGATCTTGGAGGAAATGCTTTCAGTTTTTCACCATTGAGAATGATGTTAGCTGTTGTTTGTCATATATGGACTTTATCATGTTGAGGTAGTTTCCCTCTATGCCCACTTTCTGGAGAGTATTTATCACCAATGGGTGCTGAATTTTGTCAAAAGCTTTTTCTGCATCTATTGAAATGATATGGTTTTTAATCCTTCAATTTGTTAATGTGGTATATCACATTGATTGATTTGCAGTTATTGAAAAATCCTTGCATCCCTGAGATAAATCTCACTTGATCATGATTTATGGTCTTTTTAATGTATTGTTGGATTCAGTTTGCTAGTATTTTGTTGAGGATGTTTGTGTCTATGTTCAACAGTGATATTGGCCTGTAATTTTATTTTTCTGTAGTATCTTTGCCTGGTTTTGGTATAAAGGTGATAGTGACCTCATAGAATGAACTTGGGAGTGTTCCTTCTGCAATTTTTTGGAATAGTTTCAGAAGGATAGGTGTTAATTCTTCTCTTAATCTTCAGTAGAGTTCACCGAGAAGCAATTTGTCTTTGACTTTCATTTGTTGGGAGTTTTAAAATTACTGATCCAATTTCATTACTGGTAATTGATCTGTTCATATTTTCTATTTTTTTCTGGTTCAGTCTTGGGAGATTGTACATTTCTAAGAATTTACCCATTCCTTCTAGGTTGTCCATTTTATTGGCATATAGTTTCTTGTAGTAGTCTCTGATGGTCCTTTGCATTTCTGTGGTGTCTGTTGTACTTTCTCCTTTTTCATTTCTAATTTTATTGATTGAGCCCTCTCCTTTTTGTTTTCTTGATGAGTCTTGATAAAGATTTATCAATTTTGTTTATCTTTCCAAAGAACAACTTTTAGCTTTTAATTTCTAGGAGTTTAAGAAAAATAAATTTAGTGCTTTAGTGCACTGAAATTATTTTTTATTGCCAGATGACATTCCCCAGATGATTTTAAGGTTTATATTTTTCATCTCACTATAGCCCACTGTCATCCTGTTTTGTATGCTGAACTCATAGAAACTGATATCTATATTTGGCAGTGCATAATCTGCTATAAGGATCATCATTTTTTGTCTATTTTATATTAATATTTTTCATATTTATTCATTTAATATGTATCAGAAACATTTAATGTGTCCATGTGTTATAAACATATTGTATGTCTCATCATGCCTGCTGTAACATCAGACACCTAATAAGTGCTGGGATGATTGAATGGTTTGTGCAGCTTGCTGGGTTCACACATTATTGACTTACACACAAGGGAGTAATGAAATAGGAAATGCTGAGTTAAGATTTCACAATTCTTTGGGGATACCATAGACAGAAAGTTGAGGAGACCATAAAGAAAAAGACTGATAGACTTATTTTGTTAATTAAAATACTCTACACTAAAAAAAGTCAATTTGTGAACTGAGAAAAATTTATAAGAAAAATAATCATCAGTATCCTTTATATATAAAGAAATATTATAAATCTTTTAAAAATAAATGTAGGCACTATTCTACATCTGTGAAATACAACAATGAATAAAAAAGACAAATTGAACTTAGAGTCTAGCAGGGGGAATAGACAGAATGCATTAAATATAAGTTAACTCTAAGAGGTTCCTGTTTTCTGAATGTGATCTGGACCTGTTTAAACTACACTATTTGCCTAGTAAATAAACAACTTTATGTTCTTTATGTTATGTTATATATATACACACACACACATGCACACAAGAAAATACTTTGAAGCCCCCTGATGGGGCTGCAGTGGAAAGTGCTAAGCAACTTCAGGCGCCTCCGGGGTATACCTTGCAGGATACAAAATAATAAGTTAGGACTGTACAGTACAAAGGCATTGTTTGAAACAAGGTTCTTACTTTTCCAGACAGGTAGATTTTAATTAGGGTAGGGGATCAGAAGAGAGAGGTGAGTGTTATTTTGTTGGAGAAAGATAGAAAATTACTATCTTATTCCTTTTTAAAGACCATTGACCATAGATAATGATAGATGCTCATTATAGTTATATTGAGTCATTTTTTAACTCCTTGAAAACTGGCAATCTACAAATGGTATACTTACTAAGTTTCAGTTAACCAAAATCTAAAGTTTGTAGATAGATGAGTGATGAAGATATTTTTTGGCCTCAACCTGTTTAGTTCAGGAACTATGACACACAAAACCTCTACCAAAGCAAAAACTCTTTTGACCCAAAGATGAAATTTCAAGTTTAAATAAAATGATGCCGTTTTTGTTATGCTATGGCAATATTTTACTAAATCAGTACAATCTGAAGAGTCTATAATAACAGGCTGGCTGGGAATACTTCACTGTAGCTATGCCAAGTGAAAGCAGATACAGGCAAGATCTGCCTCAGTCTAAAATAACCATTGCAAGAGTGTAGGATTCAACTTTATGATATTTCTAAGGTGATAATGTGGAATATTTTTATAAAATGATTGATTGGTATTTCAAAGCAAATTTATTTTCTTGAAGTCTGAGCGAAGTGCTTGAGGCTTTTCACAAGTACAGCATATGAAATATTAATATTTTTCAGTAACTGTATTTTACCCCAGTCAGGTGCAGAAAAAGTTAATTTTAGAGGAATCAGCCAAGATTTTCAAAGACAAGAAGATGATTTTTAAAACATATTTAGATTTATTCAAAGTCCTCTCCTCACTGCTGTGTGAAATAGTTAAATACTAGCATCTCTTTCATATAAACATCATATTCATTGTAAAGCCCCCTAGCAAAGCTCAGAGTCCAGAAATGCTCCAATTTTGTCAACTTTTATAACAATGATAATATTTTAATGGGGAAAGAAAATACTATGGTTCTACTTTCTGTTTGGTAAACACACATTTCTGAGGTAAAGAACCAAAGCTTCTCAAGGTATGGATGTTTCCTACCAAAGGGCACATTGAGATTTTTATAGCAATGTTTATCAAACTGCAGGTTGGAATGACTCATTAGATTGAGATTCAGTGACCCATTTAGTGACCCATGACCCACTAGAGGACCAGGCAATCAATTTTGTGAATTATTTTGCCTTTTTATTGCAAAGTAATGGAATAGGATGGAATGAAATAGAAGATAACACAAAGGATATAATATAATAGAATAAAATAGATCAGAATTGGTCACATGTACAGAGGTCACATAATATAGATATATGTGTGGGAGGGAACACATGTAGATTTCCTAACTGTGCTCAGGTGACATGTTTATTAAAAGATAATGGATACAATTTAAGAACAAGTTTACTTCTGGATATTCCAAGACACAGTATTATATTATTTCTTATTTCTTTGTATTTATTTTTAAATGAAGTATAATTGATTTACAATATTATATTAGTTTCAGATGTGCAACATATTGATTTGATATTTTTATAAATTAAAATACTTTATTAATATATATTAACTCCATTTAATGTTATTACAAAATAATATATATTTCCCTGTACTGTATAATATATCCTTGTTGCTTATTTATTTTATATGCAGTAGTTTGTTTTTCTTAATCCCATACCTCTATCTCTCCCCTCTCCACCTTCCCTTATTTATTTTATACATAGAAGTTTGTACCTCTTAATCTCCTATGCTTAACTTGACTTTCCTCCCTTCCCTCTCCCCACTGGTAACCCCTAGTTTGTTTTCTATGTCTGTGAGTATGTTTCTGTTTTGTTATATACATTTGTTTGTTTTATTTATTTTTTTCAGATTCCACATATAAGAAGTGATAACATACAATATTTGTCTTTCTCTGACTTATTTCACTAAGCATAATACTCTCTATGTCCACTCACATTGATGTAAATAGCAGACTTTCATTCTTTTTTATGGCTGAATAATATTCCATTATGAATATAAATAAGATGTGATATATTTCTTAATCCATTTATCTGTTGATGAGCACCTAGGCTGCATCCATATCTTGGGTACTATACTTAAGACTACTATGAACATTGGGATGCATGTATATTTTGAATTAGTGTTTCTGTTTTCTTTGGATACATAGACCTAGCAGTGGAATTGCTGGATCGTATGGTAGTTCTATTTTTAGTATCTTGAGAAAACTCCATACTGTTTTCCACACAGGCTGTAACAAATAACAATCCCATCCACAGTGTACTAGGATTCCCTTTTCTCCACATCCCTACCAACATTTGTAACCTTTTGTTGATAACCATTTTGACATGTGTGAGGTAATATTCTGCTTTTGATTTGCATTTCACTAATGATTAGTGATGTTGAGCATCTTTACGTGTGCCTGTTGGCCATCTATATATCTTCTTTGGAAAAACTGTCTATTCAGGTCTTCTACCTGTTTTAATTGGGTTGTTTCTTTTTTTGATATTGAATTGTGTGAGTTGTTTATATTTTGGATATTAACCCCTGATTGGTTACATCATTTGCAAATATTTTCTCTCATTCAGTAGGTTTTCTTTTTATTTTGTCAATGGTTTCCTTTGCTATGCAAAAACATATTGCTATTTTAAATGACAAGATAGAAATAAGTGATTATGAAAAATACTAAGCAGGGCCAAGTTCCTACATTTAACAAATAAGCACTGAAATTGTTGTCACTTTCCAGGTTCTCTACTGGTGTTGGAGCTAAAAGATAAAAAATCTAATACCTTCTCCTTAAGGTTTAAATGAATATTTAACATTTGAATATTCACTAAATAGGTTGCATCTTTTTGGTCAAAATTTATTTGTAAATTATTAATTCTTACCTAATGTGTAAACACAAGCATTTAATTATATATGTTAATATATTTAAAGATAAGACTATCAAACCCTTTAATTTCTGATTATGGGAAATCCCTTAAAATTGACATTTTTTCACTTTATTTTATACATTCTAGATGTAATGGCATTCTATAAATGCTGCCAATTTGAATACTGTACTGTCCCCATTTACTAGATTTTTATGTGATAGAGAGGTTTCCTGTCATGAAGACCACATAGCCTTCACACTCACTTTTGATATTCAGCAGATGTGGTTCACTTTTATTGCTCATGTATTTGCATCTATCCAAATATTTATTAAGTTGACATATTGATATTGAAGGATTTTTTCTGACAAATCAGGTTATAAAGAGAAACATAGAAGATCCAGAATTTTGCACAAATTTGCTGAAACTCTTTTCTATATGGTCATATACTGCTTCAAGAATTAGATTTGTGCCAGGACCATACTGTCTTGATTACTGTAGCTTTGTAATATAGTCTGAAGTCAGGGAGCCTGATTCCTCCAGCTCCATTTTTCTTTCTCAAGATTGCTTTGTCTATTTGTGGTCTTTTGTGTTTCCATACAAATTGTGAAATTATTTGTTCTAGTTCTGTGAAAAATGTCATTGTTAGTTTGATAGGGATTGCATTGAATCTGTAGATTGCTTTGGGTAGTATAGTCATTTTCACAATGTTGATTCTTCCAATCCAAGAACATGGTATATCTCTTCACTTGTTTGTATCATCTTTAATTTCTTTCATCAGTGTCTTATAGATTTCTGCATACAGGTCTTCTGTCTCCTTAGGTAGGTTATTCCTAGGTATTTTATTCTTTTTATTGCAATGGTAAATGGGAGTGTTTCCTTAATTTCTAGATCAATGGAACAGGATAGAAAACCCAGAGATAAACCCATGCACATATGGTCACCTTATTTTTGATAAAGGAGGCCAGATTATAAAATGGAGAAAAGACAGCCTCTTCAACAAGTGGTGATGGGAAAACTGGACAGGTACATGTAAATGAATGAAATTAGAAAACTCCCTAACACCATACACAAAAATAAACTCAAAATGGATTAAGACCTAAATGTAAGGCCAGACACTATAAAACTCTTAGAGGAAAAGATAAAAAGAACACTCTATGACATAAATCACAGCAAGATCCTTTTTGAACCACCTCCTAGAGAAATGGAAATAAAAACAAAAATAAAGAAATGGGACTTAATGAAACTTAAAAGCATTTGCACAGCAAAGGAAACCATAAACAAAATGAA
>NC_041232.1:57294960-57310562 GCF_002837175.3 Physeter macrocephalus | reverse complement strand
AAACCATAAACAAAATGAAAAGACAACCCCCACATTGGGAGAAAATATTTGTAAATGAAGCAACTGACAAAGGATTAATCTCTGAAATTTACAAGCAGCTCAATATCAAAAAAAAACAAACAACTCAATCTATAAATGGGCAGAAGACCTAAATAGACATTTCTCCACAGAAGATATACAGACCTCACATTGGGAGAAAATATTTGTAAATGAAGCAACTGACAAAGGATTAATCTCTGAAATTTACAAGCAGCTCAATATCAAAAAAAACCAAACAACTCAATCTATAAATGGGCAGAAGACCTAAATAGACATGTCTCCACAGAAGATATACAGATTGCCAACAAACACATGAAAGGATGCTCAACATCATTAATTATTAGAGAAATGCAAATCAAAACTACAGTGAGGTATCACCTCACACCAGTCAGAATGGCCAACATCAAAAAATCTACAAACAATAAATTCTGGAGAGAGTGTGGAGAAAAGGGAACCCTCTTGCACTGTTCGTGGGAATGTAAATGGATACAGCCAGTATGGAGAACAGTATGAAGGTTCCTTTAAAAACTAAAAATAGAACTACTATATGACCCAGCAATCCCACTACTGGGCATATACTCTGAGAAAACTATAATTCAAAAAGAGTCATGTACCACAATGTTCATGTCAGCTCTATTTACAATAGCCAGGACACGGAAGCAGTCTAAGTGTCCATTGGCAGATGAATGGCTAAAGAAGATGTGGCATAGATATACAATGTAATTACTCAGCCAAAGAAAGAAATGAAATTGAGTCATTTGTAGTGAGGTGGATGGATCTAAAGACTGTCATACAGAGTGAAGTAAGTCTGAAAGAGAAAAACAAATATCATATGCTAACACACATATATGGAGTGTAAAAAAAAAAAAAAGGTTCTGAATAACCCAGGGGCAGGACAGGAATAAAGAGGCAGACGTAGAGAATGTACTTCAGGGCATGGGGAGGGGGAAGGGTAAGCTGGGACGAAGTGAGAGAATGGCATGGGCTTATATATATATATTACCAAAAGTAAAATAGATAACTAGTGGGAAGCAGTCACATAGCACAGGGAGATCAGCTCAGTACTTTGTGACCACCTAGAGGCGTGGGATAGGGAGGGTGGGAAGGAGATGCCAGAGGGAGGAGATATGGGGATATAGGTATATATATATAGCTGATTCACTTTGTTATAAAGCAGAAGCTAACACGCCATTGTAAAGCAATTATACTCCAGTAAGATCCCACATGCCATGGAGCAACTAAGCCCTGGACCACAATTACTGAAGCACGCACGCCTAGAGCCCATGCTCCAAAAGAAGAGAAGCCACCACAATGAGAAGCCTGCACACAGCAACAAAGCATAGCCCCCGCTGCTGCAACTAGAGAAAGCCCACACGTAGCAGCAAAGACACAACACAGCCAAAAATAAAAAAAAATAAAATAAGTAAATTTATAAAAAATAACATAAAATAATAAAAATTAAGAATGAAAGTTTTGAAAATTAAAAGGAAATCTCACTTACCTAATAGTAAATTCAAATTCCTACATATAATGTCACCATCTTCTCACTGTGTCTTCGTATCACCTTCGTTTTTTTTAGCACTCTGTGTCCAAGTTTCTTTTTATAAAGACACTAGTGAAATTGGTAAGGCGCACCATAATTACCTAATTTTATTTTATTTTATTTTCTGTACCAATGCTTATATTTAATCAGATGAGTACATCATGTGTTCCCAGTTTCCTCATTTACACAATTTCTCTTAGTATATACTTTTCAGCCACCATATGAGCAAAAAATTTTACTCAATAATTTACATCTTTTATACATAGTATGTCTCTGAGTTTTGTTTTGTTTTTTTACTACATAATTACCTAATTTTAACTTTATTGCCTCCGTAAAGACACTATCTCCAAATATGCGCATATTCTGAGGTACACAGATTTAGGACTCCAAAATATGAATTTTGTGAAGGAAATAATTCAGCCCATAACCATGCTTAATGACTCTATATACCTTAAGAAACAGCTTCTATGTCAATTTTTCAAATGAGGAAACCAGTACTAAGAAGTTAGGTGAATTATCTAAATTCACTCAATGAGTACAGGGCAATCTAGAGTTTGAATCTGGGTATCCTGTGTCTAATTAGGCATTCTTCCTAGTTCTGAATTATCTGTTCTATAAGGCAGTCCAGAATATGGCCCTGCACCACATTTTTCATTTTACCTCTTACTTACTTCCTACATAAGGCATTTTTGCCCTCAGTCCTTTGCAAATCTCCTATCTTCACCTCTATCTCTGCCTGTCAAGATTTTATATATCCATGAAATTTTTACGTCAAATATCAACTATTTTATAATTTAAAACACCTGGTAAGATTTTTTAAAATCTCGATGTCCTGTCTACCATCCATGGCAATTAAGTCAATATCTCTGGAGGAAGAGACCAGAGAAGAGTATGTATTTATTAAAGCTCCCAGATGATTCTAATGTGCAGCCAAAATTGAGAAACACAGCCTTAAAATATTGCCTCATTCATAATCAGTTGATCTTTACCAACACTTTTCCCTGTTAAATTTTTATATTGGAACTAAAGACATCCATTAATCAAAAACAGGATGCGAATATAAGTTCATATTTTAAGATTATCCTTTATGATATTTTCTGGCTTATTCTTTCATTTTCAAGACACACAATGCACACATATTGAAATTTACCACTTAAAGTAATTACCCATGTATATTTTATATCTCTTATATTAAAAACAATATTACAGTGGAATAAAACTCTATGGCTGTCATGCATCAGAGTATTTATATATCCAAGAATACCAGATGGGAACATTTTATTCTGATTTGCTTTATATCTTTTATTGCAATGGCCTTTACTTGTTGGTACTGCAGACGTATTCTCATATTGATATAACTGTTAATACCATCCCCATCAACATCCTGCTCCTCATCATCATTAATCACTTCCTAGCTATTGACATCAGGAAATCATTGCTTCTCATTTTGGTTATTGCAGTAACTTTCTGCCTCATCACTTGCTTCTTTTCCATTCTCTAATCTTTCTTCCACTTTGCTTCACAGGTAGTTCCCTACAGATTTTCTTACCTTAGTCCCCCGTTGAAAGAACTTCAATGGCTCCATATGCACATAGAAACATGTTAACACCTGGCATTTAATACTTGGCAATCAAATTCATGTCAAGTATGGCTTCTATGTGAAATTTGCAGTATTTGCTCCCATATTATACCCCCTTGTATCTTATGGTCTCTGGAGACACAGTCATCTTTCCCTCAATATATCCCAAAGATGTTCTGCTAATTCCAGTGTCTGCCTGAGAAAATCCTAAAGTTTCCTTAAGATCAGATTATATCTATTCCATCAAAAAACCTTTGCATAATCTCCCCAATAGAATTAGTGTCCATTTATCATGTTTCTTTAGCACTTCTCTCGTTCTCCTAATGCAAGACCATGGATGGGATTTAAAGGTTCATTAGTAGAATTTAAATTATATTCACAATTTTGTGTGTATATGCATTTCCCAACTGTACATTTTCATCAACATCTTAATAATTCCATGACCCCAAAAGTGAGTAAGACCCAATGATCTATGAGATAATTTACTTTACTTAACTGTATTTTCATTCAGACTGTAGTATCCTAGACAATAAGGTCTGAGTCTTAGGTATCTCTGTAGTGACCTCAGAATTTGGCTTAAAGTGTAAGCATGATCTGGGAACAAATGGAAACTGAGTTAGTTCATAAAATATTGTAGACATTTATTTATATTATGTGGCTAAAATATTATGTAACTCTCTTTAGCTGGTTAGACTATACATGTACAAAAATGAGGTAGCCAGGCCAAGTGAGCAATATCATAAAGGATTTTTTAAAGAAATACTAAGTTCAGGAAACCTGGAGACTTCTTTCCAGGAACAAGCAACTGACATATGAAAATCATAGTGGAATTCATCATCAAAAGGGTAAGAATTCCTAAGGAGATAAACAACTCTGCTGGGTGAGAAGAAATATGAGAGTATATTATTTTCCTTTCTACATCTCTCTAACACCTTATCCAGTTCCTTGAGGTAATTGGTACTTAATATAAGTTTATGGATTACATGATTAAATAAGTAAATGAGAAATACCCATGTGGCTGAGACATATACATATAGTGGAGGTAAGTTGTTGAAACAGGTGAGATTATCTCATCTGTCCTAGAAAGGGCTATGCTTTAGTAAAAAAAAAAAAAGGAAAGAAAAGAAAAGAAAAAAAAGAAAAGAAAAAACACATTTGGAAATGATTTTCCTTTACACCCCCAGTTCATAAGAATCAGTAAATTCTATTTACAGACCATGTATTATTGCAGTGAAAATGCTGAAACAAAAATAAGTAATATCCCAGATGTATTAATGGCTGAAGTTCAGCTCCATTTGACACCGATTTATCAATGTTATATTACTGGTCGGTTATGGCATAGGTGGTAATTGTGGGGATAAAATCAGACAAGGATGTGAGAAATTACTTTTAAATCAATTCTTAATGCCTAATCTTCAGCACTTTTGTGACTTTCTTCTAATTCTTTCAACATTCTTCAATTGATAAAGCAAAAGAAGAATGATGTTAGCTTAAAGTTCCCACAACAATTTTGGGGGTTAACCTAATATTGGAATAGGTAAAAGTGAATTTTATGACAATGATTGGTATCCAGGATAACTGCTTACCATTACTAATATTTCTAAATGGAAACAATAAAACAGTACAATTTACAAAGAATTTTGAATTGGAGTTTTTAGAATTTCAGTGTTCCCCACCAATAGACACGATTATGAAGGAAAGAGAGCATAAAATATACCAAAGTTGAAAAATGTGTGTTACACATCTTTTCCTTCAAATGTGCACATTGTTCCCAGTGTTTTGTTGCCCATAGGCTTATCATCACTGTAGGAGAAATGAATCCAGAATCCCACCAGGAGGAGAAGCCTGCTAAAGCATGTTCTAAAGAGGAGAAAAAACAATCTGGATTCTTAGTTTGGTGTGATGTGTCTGAGTTTCAGAACAGCCAGATAATGCACCAAATGTACTAGCACATTTCATACAGAGGCAGAGTTGGAAAGTTTCATCTAGCCACAGGGAAATCCTAGTGATAGCAACCATCTGATTAGAGGTACAGCAGGATGATGGCTCACAGTAGGACTTGTCAAGTTAGCTTATCATAAGCCAGAGAACTCTGCTGTTCAAGTAGTCTACACTTGATCATTCCAAACGAGGTAAGCCCTACTCAGATCCAGTGCCTGTTAATAACTATCGTCATTCTACCACTTCAGATGTTTGAGATGAGTAATTCCTCTAATTTTCAGCAGAATAAGTAAATATTTGTTCCTAGTGCTTTTATAATTTTTTTGAGATGCAGTATATACAAATTGTTGTTGTTGTTGTTGTTAAGATATTGTGTGTTTGATTTTTTCTACTCAAATTTGCCATAAAATCAAAATTTCTTTTAAGTGCAGGTGTACTATAAAAATCTTTAGTGCTACAGGGAAAGAATATCTCAGCTAGGTAAAGGCAGTGGTTCTCAAACATGAGTATGCATCCGAGGCTCCTGGAGACGACTTGTGAAAACAAACATCATTGGACCCCACCACCAGTGTGTCTGATTCACTGGGTCTGGAGCAGGGCCTAGCGTAGGAACAGGTAATCTTGATCCTGCTTGTCCAGGGACCACACTTTTGAGAACCACTGACATAAGGGAGTATGGATCATATTTAGAGAAGGTGGTAAAATTATGAGGAAACTCATGCCATTTCTAAGGTTTCATGTTATTTTTTATATGTGAAGCTCATGATGCTGTCCATGAACATGCTGGGCTTTGGTGTTTTTGTTTATCTATGTGAGTTTACCTTCCAAGAGTGGAATAGGTTTTTTCCATGTAGCCACTCTCTTCATCCACCCTCTTCCTGCAAGTGGCAGTGGTTGAGGATCATCTAAAACTGCTTTGCAAGACACTGATACAAGCCAGTTTGGGGAAATAAGAACTTAGTAAATAAAATTTTCCACCATTTTCCATTCAAGATGATATAAAATACTAAAGTTTTATCCTCCTATATTTTAAAAGGGAATAGTCTTTTCCTGTTTTTCCTTTTTTTTCTTTTATTTTTACATTTGGATTCGCAAGTTCACCACTAAAGAAGTTCTTCATTGCCTTTCCTAAGCATTTGTCCATAGGCAGCACTCTGTGAAATATATTCCTAGGTCATGGTCTTATGGTAAATAACAGAAGGACTTAAGTTCTAGGATAGCCAGGTGACTAACAACACACACACACACACACACACACACACACACACGCACGCATGCACACACACACACAGAGTTTTTGAAGATCACCCTCAAAGAGAAGAACAGAAATCTAATCTGTTCATTTAATGCTTAAGTAAATATAACTCTGTTTTTCAACTCACCTTTAATTTGCATGTTCTTTTGGGGAAGATACCACTTCTCTTGGTTAAATCTTATGTCCTGTCACTTGCATGACTCTAGAGACTGAGTTCAAGTTAGCATCTCAAGCCCTTGAAACTTACCACTGCTTAGTTATGGATATGTCAACTTCGGGTAAAAGTGCAATGACTATATACTTTCATAGCCTACTCCTGAAGAAACATAGTACTGTTTACTTCCTTTTCCTTCAGACTCTCCTTTCTGAAAATACTAAAAAAATTACAGCATACACCTGCATAAACAACCAAATATATTTTTCCTGAAATAGATTATTTCTTACTTGTTCCATCTAAACTTCTTTTTGACAGAGAAAGTCTTTTCCCTTATTTGTTTGGCTTTATTAGCTGATCTAAGATAAATTTAAACTTATCCCCCACTAGTAAGATGAGATTCACATTTGCTTATTATGCATAGATAGTAATATGTAAATCTCAGTTTATAACAAAAGTGTGTTCTTTAACAAAACAGCATTGTGAAAGAACACACTACTAACACAGACAGGAAATTTGGGCAAGCTTTTAGTTTTTCTTGTAAATAATTCACATTTTAAAGATTTAAAGTGGTGAATTTTAAAATTAGGATTATCTAACTTGACATGCATATTATGCATGTTAAATAATTGCATTTTTACTTATAACATAGTATTCCAATTGAGAGGTTGTAGGCCCAGATTTTTTTTTAATATTTAAAAACTTCCTTATTTATTTGTCAAGAGCCAAAAATTTAATAAGTATGAATGTATTAATAGATTGATATCAAGAACTTACATAATTTAAAGTATGGAAAGTCTTTGGGTAATTGTGATGAGATAGACCTCTGGGTCATAGTGGACAAAGAACTAAATATGATTCATTTGTGTAGGAAAACTCCAAAAGGACGTACGTAAACTGTTAACAGTGGTTTTGTTGTGGTTTGGTTTATTTTTCTGGGTAACAGAATTATTTTTTCTTCCACTTTACTTTACCTGTCTGTATTTGATAGGTGTAATGTAGTGAATACATGTTGCACATGTTACATTTGTAACTTTTTTTTTTTTTTTTTTTTTTTTTTTTTTGTGGTACGCGGGCCTCACACTGTTGTGGCCTCTCCCGTCGCGGAGCACAGGCTCCGGACGCGCAGGCCCAGTGGCCATGGCTCACGGGCCCAGCCGCTCCGCGGCATGTGGGATCCTCCCAAACCGGGGCGCGAACCCGGTTCCCCTGCATCGGCAGGCGGACGCGCAACCACTGCGCCACCAGGGAAGCCCCATTTGTAACATTTTTAAAGGAAAGTCGGTTATTAAAAATATCTTGATGATGAAGATTATTGAGCATGACATTGTAATTTTACTTTTGTTGAAATTGTTAGTATAGAAATTTTGGAGGATTTTTGGTTTTGGTGGTCAAAGTATAACTTTCTTCCATAAAGTAAGAATGGCAGAACTTTTTTGCAGCTATGATATCTATGGCCCTATTATTAAAAGAGACACATATTAGGTGGCCATTAACTTATTAGTTTATTAACCTTAGATTTATTACTTTTGGGTCAAGCTATGTTTAAAAGATATCAAAGAACTATTAATAGCTGATAATTAGCTCCTTGAATTGGCAGGACTCTGGAGTATTCTGTAGATATATTTTAAACTTCTTCCTGACTCTTATTTCTAAATTAGGATCAATAAAGCATGTTTGTAAAGATGGTAATGCATTTATGACAGTATTCTTTTTACTTTCCATACTCATCTATCTTTTCATACCTGTGCTCCCATTTCTCCACTTCCATTGCCCTACTTCTCTTGGTTGAGGACAATAATTATAGCCTCCTTACTAGCCACTCACCACTCCGTTTTTTCTCCTTTTCAATCACATTGATGCCATATTAAACTTATTAAAGGATGAATTTCTAGCTTAGCTTTCAAACGACTCATGAATTACCTCTTTAAATGCTTTCAAATTAATTACTCCTAAATCTCTCTCATGAACTGTATACTCTGTCTGAAATTAACTATTCATCTTTTCCCATACATCCCCTCATCTGCATCTGTGTACATAAAGCAAAGTTCTTTGCACAAGCTGGCCCAGAAAAGGTGCTCAGAAAATGCTCTCGTTTCTATCTCTTTAGTTGTCCATATCCTCTCTATACTTAGCATGATCAAAAGTCCTGAGAAAAATGCCACTGCATTTAGGGAAACTTCCCTAAAGTATCCTAACTGGAATTCATCTGTCCCCCTTTTTGATGGTCATAGAAATTGGTGGTATTATTCATAACTTTTATATTTTATATCCTGTGGCATAGCGATTTCTGTATTTCTCTTTATTGAATTGAATGCCCCTTAAATTCATATGGTCTCAGTATCACCAATATTGCCTAATATATACTTCCACATAGTAGGTGCTCAATAATTACCTGTTTAATTAAGGAATAATACCTGTAGTCTCTTGGAGATCCTTAGCGGGTTCCCTTATTAAACTAAACAGTGATCCTTTTCCTGACATTTTCTTGTCAAAATTGAGAGATCATTCTTTTGAAATTGTGGTCTCAGGAAAGGTAATTTAAAACTTATGACCAAAAAACTAAAATTCTGACTTTAGGGGAAAAATTCTGCTTTAGTTCTATATATACAAATATGTGTACCCAAATGTTAACAACCTTTTCCATATTGTCTATATAATGACCACTTTGAAGGGTCCTAGTCTAGCAGAAAGAGAAGTGAGAGGCAACTCAGATGTATATTTCAGGGAAATATACCCAAAAGTTTAACTTCCTTGGACTGTGGTAGAAAGCTGTTATAAGGCCTTCAGAATATGCTAAAATATTCCTTTCACAGAAAGACAAATTTAACAATGATTCTACCTGCCAATACTTCGCTTCATTCACTTCCAAACATGAGCTGGTAAATGTAAGATGTTTGGGGAAGTAGTGATCAAATATCCTCAGAAGGATTTTTACTGTGAAACTAAGTGTTCTAACTTTTATATTCAAATATTTTTAGTTTCTTGTCTGTCACCTATGTATGAACAAGTCTTTATATTAAAAAATATTTTGGCAAAATAATACTGTATCTTTTAAAAAAATAATATGGCCATTAAAGCCAAAATTTCCTATTGTATTATAATCAGCAAAAATGTTATGTTCCTTAGGGAAATGATTTCATTGATTAATAACTATTTACCATTTTGTATTGTTCTGCAAATCCCCACCCCCATCTTCTATATTGAAACTTATCTGCCATGACTCATTGTCCTAAAAACTTTGTTTGGAAACTTAAAACAATGTAAAATTAGTCTTGTATTGTTTCCCCATTGAAACACTGGGCCACTTCTTCATAATCACTATGGTCTTTATTTTATAAGCAAAACTCTAAGCACTGGGCTTATAAAAACCCAGACCTATACAATTTCTAGAAGTAGAGATTGTGAATCTGTAATTTAATAAGCTCCAGAGATTTATTCACGCCAAACATTGAGAACTGCAGATTTAATGGGTTAGTTCTCTCGAAGAGTAGTGACATTTTAAAAACTATTTTAAAATGACCAATTTCTCTTTTTTGAGGTAACGTAAAATTGGTATGTAAGTTTCAGGTGTACAACATTATATTTAGACATCTGTATACATTATAAAGTGATCCATCTTCTAAAGGAAGTGCTAAATAATGCTACAAATATTAGCTCAAGCTACGACTGTTCTGAAGGGGTCCTGCATTAGTTTTCAGGGGCTGACTTGTTCCTTACAAATAGTAGCCACCATCTCCATTGCTAGGATGGCTGCTTCTGTTCTCCAGCCATGTGAGACTCCTTTTATAAGGAGAAATCAGGAGTTTGGAGATAAAGATAAAAATTTGAATATTCTTTGGTTGTAGAAAAACAGTTGGAGATGGAAAGTCTGCTTGCTTCTTGGTAAGAATTAACAGTGGAAGACAAGTAGGTAGAAATAAAGAAGAAATGGGAAGAGTAAAATAAAAGGCACAAGATCATATTTGCTTATACCATTTTATTTGGTCACTTCAAGTGGTTTCAATTACACAATTTAATTCTTCATTCATTAAAACTATTTTTTTTTGTTTTTTACAGTGACGTTGCATGTTCTTAAATCAACAAAACAATGAACTGGTGGTATTTCCTTCAGGGATCTCTGAGTACAATGAAAAGGCAAGGAAGCTATGTACAATTTGGATAATTAACATTGATCTTCCATGCCATAATGTAAAGAGAAGTTTATGCCATTTTGCTTAGGTGGGAAAAGAGTAATTTCCAAGTGTTAGCATAAAGAAAATGATGACCCAAATCTGAACAAATTAACAGAGAATCTCTGTGCCTTTTATTCCTCTGATCATTATTGCCAGCAACTCATTGCATGCCAGCACACTGATATGTGTTGGGCATGTATTAAGAGTCATGAACAGTAGTGGTCAGTAAAGATACTACAGTAAACAGGTAAACAGTTCACAAGTTACCAAGCAAATGAATTTTACAAGTTGCAACAGTAGTAAATAGGAAACAAACAGGTATAAACAGTGATAACAGTGAAAACTAATTCAGAGAGTGTGGTCAGAAAAGAACTTTTCTGACAAGGTCTGCTTTAAACAGTGGAGAGTAGAATATATACTTTGTTGTTCTTATATAACTATGTGCTCTTAAATTAGCATACACATTTTGTGTACTTTATTTACTTGTATATGATTTTTTTCAGAAATAATAAGTTGATACAATGGTTAAATTTTCCAGGCATTCTTTACTGTTGTCATTTAAAACCCAAAGCACATAGCATGATATATAGAAATGGCTCTTTTTGATGAGTGCTCTAATTTCTCCTCCACTATGTTATTGTTCATACTCTTCCCCCATGTCATAGTGACCACTTGTATTTCCCAACTGTATTATTTTATGACTGTGTGCATTTGTATGTCTTTTAACTTTTTATGGAGGGGTGACCCTACCTTATCCTGGTCACCCCCATCCTAGGCTTTCTAGCTAACTTGTATCTGCTTCATAATCCTCAGCTAAAATGTCTCCTTCTTTTTGCCTCCTTCTTTTTTATTAGATTTATTGATTCCCATAGTATCTCATACAAATCTCTACTTAACAGTGTTTTTTTTTTTACATACATTATGTTCAATTGCTGCTTTTCTTTTTTGCTTCTCCTACAAAAATGTGACTTCTTGAAAAGAACTATTGTCCAGTCTCTGGATTGCCAGCATAATCCACAGTAATTGGCTTAGGGTAGATCTCCAATAAATGTCAGGTAAATGAAGTTAGGAATTAATTGACTACACAATTGCTATTTAATTCCTGTTTTCTCATGTCACATCAGACTGTGGTTAAAAATAAGAAACACTTCTGAGAAGATGGGGTATTTCCATATTCCTCATACTAAGTACAACCAAAAATTCTGGGCATTCAATACAAAACAAACACAAGAAGATGCTGAAAAGGGGAGAGCAGTTGACATGGTGATGCTTTCCCTTGGTTTTCTTTTTGTTGCATATATACTGTACTTGGAACTGAAGGAGCCAGCAACCTGGAAACAGAAACAGGCACAGACAAATAAAGCTCCTTAAAAATCCAGCTCTCTTTAGAGAAAGAATGAGGAAGGCAGAAGCTTAGCAAGACAGAAAACTTTTAGATAAAAATTTGGATAAAAGTTTATTTTAAGTAAATGATGATATTACTTCAGCCAAACTCAACCCTCCAAATTGTGACCCTGACTCTAGCAAAAGCTGAGTGGGGAACTAAGCCTTCCATTCTTGTCACCCTATACCAAAATACCTAGATCCCTGTTGGAACACTATCAGAGAAGGCCAACTCAGGCACCTGGGTTTTCAATCTCATTAGCCAGTAATGGGTCCCCCTTGAACAATGCCAGTGGAGACCATGTCAAGTATCTAAACTTTGATTCCCGTCCATCAGTAACAAGATGGTCCTCATCCACCACACTGGAGTGGTGCCATCCCTCACCCACCCCGCTGGGGAGGTACCAAAGGAGGGCTAGTGGAGGGTCAGGAATTTCTATTTCCCAATGGTAAAAGGTCATGTCTTCCATGGTGTCAGGGGAGGTCAAGTGGAGAACAATAAGGAGGCCTTCCTACTCCTCATAGCCAGGGCAATACCATTGGAAGCCTAGTGAGATCCAGAACTCCCACAGCCATCAAAGAGTGATGAGGGTCCTTTCTCAGCTGTGTGTCAAAAAAGGAATGGAAAACGTTTGCTGGGGCAATGTTATGAAAAGCCAACTAAAACAGAAGTTTTAATAAGAACCAGGATCTCTTCACATAATACCCAAAATGTCCATCTTTTAAATGAAAAGCCTTAATTTTGCTTAAAAACAGGAAGATCTCAAACTGAATGCAAAAAAACACAGTCTAAATTATAAAAAAAAAAAAAATTCAGGTAAGTCACAGGAAGATGGGAAAAAATAGAGATAAAAAACAGAAGAAAACTGAAAACAAAAAATAAAATGGCAAATTTACTTATTTTAAACATAAATAGCCTAAATACACCAATTAAAGGAGGTACAAACTACTATGGATAATATAAATAATGGTATATTGTACAATTATTGTACAATGGTATATTGTACAGCACAGGGAATATAGATATTTTATAATAACTATAAAAGGAGTATAATCTTTAAAATTGTGAATCACTATGTTGTACACCTGAAACTTACATAATATTGTAAATAAACTACACCTCTATATACAAAAGATAGAGATTGACAGAATGAATTAAAAATATCACCTACATACATTCTGTTTATAAGAAACATACCAATGCAATGCTATAAGCAGATCAAAAGTAAAATATGTATCTCAAGTAAATTTTAATTTAAAAAGCCAGAATGTTTATATTAGTATCAGATAAAGTAGACTTCAGAGCAAAGAAAATTACTACAGACAGAAATGTACGTTATACAATGATATGTGTTAATATATTAAGAAGACTTTACAATTTTTTTTTTTTTTTTTTTGCCGTACGCAGGCCTCTCGCTGTTGTGGCCTCTCCCATTGCAGAGCACAGGCTTCAGACGCACAGGCTCAGCAGCCATGGCTCATGGGCCCAGCCGCTCCACGGCACTTGGGATTCTCCCGGACCGGGGCACGAACCCGCGTCCCCTGCATTGGCAGGCGGACTCTCAACCACTGCACCACCAGGGAAGCCTAAGACTTTACAATTTTGAATGTATGTACCCCCAAATAACACTGCAAAATATGTGAGCAAAAACTGATAGAACTGAAAGGAGATATCGAAATATCAACAATTATAGTTGGAAACATCAATACCCCTTTCTCGTCAATTGATAAAATGAGACAGAAAATCTGCAAGGATCTAGAAGAACTCAACAACACCATCAATCAACAGTATCTCATTGACATTTATAGAACACTTCATCCAACAACAGCAGACTATACATTTTTTTCAAGTGCCTATGGAATAATAAATACCAAGTTTGACCATATATTGGGTTATAAAATAAATCTCAATAATATTAAAAGAATAGAAATTATATAGATTGTGTTATCAAACTATACCGATATCAAACAAATATCAGTAACAGAAAAATTAAAAAAAATATTTTAATACTTGAAAAATAAACAACAGACTTCTAAATAATCATGGGCCAAAGAGGAAACTTCAAGGGAAATTTAAAAAAATACATTGAACTGAATTGAAAATGAAAATTGAACATACCAAAATTTGTGAGAGACAACTAAAGCAATACTGAGAGGAAAATTACAACACTAAATGAATCATTAGAAAAAAGGAATGTCTCAAATGGATAATCTAACCTCCCACCTCAAGAACTTAGAAAAATAAGACCAAAAGAAAGGGAATAAATATCAATGAAATTAAAAAATAAAACAATAGAAAAAATCAATAAAACAAAGGCTATTTCATGAAATGATGAATACAATTGATAAACTTCTAGTAAGTCTGACAAAGAAAAAACAATCTACCACAACTACCAATAGGCAATTTGAATAGTCATATAAATACTAAGGAACTTGGTTTTACTGTTTAAAAACTCCCCCCAAAGAGAAATATCTAGACTGAAAGGGTTTCAATGGAGAATTCAGCCAAACATTTAAACTACCATAAGAAGAATTAACATCAAATATGTAAATAGATTTGGATGGGACACCTCTCAATTTATTTTATGAAACTAGGATTACACTGATACCAAACTCAGGTGAGGATTGTACAAAAAATGAAAACTAAAGAACAATATTCCTGATTTGGGGCAAGATGGCAAAGTAGGAGGACTCTGAGCTCACCTTCTCCCACGGGTGCACCAAAATTACAAAGGTTTACAGAGTAACTATCAAGAGAAAAACCTGAAGACTAGCAGAAAAGATTTTCCACAACTAAAGATATAAAGAAGGAACAATGACATGGGTAGGAGGGGAGGAGATGCAGTAGCATCAAGACCCACATCCCTTGGTAGGCAACCAACAAATGGGAGAATAATCACAGTTGCAGAGGTTTTCTCCAAATAGTAAGGGGTCCAAGCCCCACATTGTGATCCACAGGCCAGGAGTCTTGCACAGGGAAGCCAAGCCACCAAAATAATTGGTTTTGAAGGCCAGCAGGGTTTGTGTATGGGAGACCTGGAGGACTGTAGGAAAGAGAGCATCTGCTCTTAAAGGAAACACAAAAATTCTTACACACTCAGTGCAAAGGCAGTAATATGAAAGGAGCCTGGGTCAGACCCACTTGCTGATCTTGGAGACGCCTTCCACAGAGGCAGGAGGCAATTGATATTCCTCCAGGGAATTTTTGTGATCTTATTCTACCACAAGGACACTGGTACTAACAAGTGCCATATTGGAGTCCTCAATTTTTTTTTTTAAACATCTTTATTGGCGTATAACTGTTTTACAATGGTGTGTTAGTTTCTCCTTTACAACGAAGTGAATCAGTTATACATATACATATGTTCCCATATCTCTTTCCTCTTGCATTACCCTCCCTCCCACCCTCCCTATCCCACCCCTTTAGGTGGTCACAAAGCACAGAGTTGATCTCCCTGTGCTATGCGGCAGCTTCCCACTAGCTATCTAATTTACATTTGGTAGTGTATATATGTCCATGCCATTCTCTCACT
>NC_041232.1:57293220-57293782 GCF_002837175.3 Physeter macrocephalus | reverse complement strand
TGGGTTTGTCATATATGGCCTTTATTATGTTGAGGAAAGTTCCCTCTATGCCTACTTTCTGCAGGGTTTTTATCATAAACAGGTGTTGAATTTTGTCAAAAGCTTTCTCTGCATCTATTGAGATGATCATATAGTTGTTCTTCTTCAGTTTGTTATATGGTGTATCAAGTTGTTTGATTTGTGTATATTGAAGAATCCTTGCATTCCTGGAATAAACCATCTACTCTCAGAGCGTTGTGGTGGAAGAAAAGAAGGAAGGAAAGAAGAAAGGAAGGAAGAAATGAAGGAAGGAAGAAAGTAAGGAAGGAAAGGAGGAAGAAAGGGAGGAAGGAAGGGAGGAAGAAAGGAAGGAAGGAAGAGAGGAACATAGAATCAGTTTGGGAGTGTTCTTCCCTCTGCTATCTTTTGGAAGATTTTGAGAAAGAGAGGTGTTAGATCTTCTCTAAATGTTTGATAGAATTCGGCTGTGAAGCCATCTGGTCCTGGGCTTTTGTTTGTTGGAAGATTTTTAATCACAGTTTCAATTTCAGTGCTTGTGATTGGTCTGTTTATGTTTTCTGTT
>NC_041232.1:57291918-57292532 GCF_002837175.3 Physeter macrocephalus | reverse complement strand
CCAAGAGCCTTTAATCCACACAGCTCAAAATAAAAGGGAGAAAAAATAGAAAGGAAAGAAAAGGAAGGAAGGAAGGATGGAGGGAGGGAGGGAAGGAAGGAAGGAAGGAAGGAAGGAAGGAAGGAAGGAAGAAGTGAAGGAAGGAAGAAAGCAAGAAAGGAAGGAAGGAGGAGAGGAAGAAAGCAAGGAAGGAAGAGAGGGAGGAAGGAAGGGAGGAAGAAAGGAAGGAAGGAAGAGAGGAAGGAAGGGAGGAAAGAAAGGAGGAAGGAAAGGAGGAAGGCAGGAGGGAAGAAAGGAAGGAAGGAGGGAAGAAAGGAAGGAAGAAAGGAAGAAAGAAAGTGAGAAGACAAAATAAAGTAGGATAAAATATAGTTATTAAAATAAAAAATAATTATTAAGAAGATAAATTTCTATTAAAAAAAATACGGGTCGGTCTAACCCTAGGACAAGTGGTGAAAGCAAAGCTATACAGACAAAATCTCACACAGCAGCACACACATACACACTCACAAAAAGAAAAAAAGGGGAAAATAATAGTATATCTTGTTCCCAAAGTCCACCTCTTCAACTTGGGATATTTCACTGTCTATTCAGGTTTTCCACAGATGCAGGGC
>NC_041232.1:57275041-57291637 GCF_002837175.3 Physeter macrocephalus | reverse complement strand
TTATTAAGTAGTGTATTGTTTAGCCCCCATGTGTTTGTTTTTTTTACAGATCTTTTCCTGTAATTGATATCTACTCTCAGAGCGTTGTGGTGGAAGAAAAGAAGGAAGGAAAGAAGAAAGGAAGGAAGAAATGAAGGAAGGAAGAAAGTAAGGAAGGAAGGGAGGAAGAAAGGGAGGAAGGAAGGGAGGAAGAAAGGAAGGAAGGAAGAGAGGAAGGAAGGGAGGAAAGAAAGGAGGAAGGAAAGGAGGAAGGCAGGAGGGAAGAAAGGAAGGAAGGAGGGAAGAAAGGAAGGAAGAAAGGAAGAAAGAAAGTGAGAAGACAAAATAAAGTAGGATAAAATATAGTTATTAAAATAAAAAATAATTATTAAGAAGATAAATTTCTATTAAAAAAAATACGGGTCGGTCTAACCCTAGGACAAGTGGTGAAAGCAAAGCTATACAGACAAAATCTCACACAGCAGCACACACATACACACTCACAAAAAGAAAAAAAGGGGAAAATAATAGTATATCTTGTTCCCAAAGTCCACCTCTTCAACTTGGGATATTTCACTGTCTATTCAGGTTTTCCACAGATGCAGGGCACTTCAAGTTGATTGTGGAGTTTTAATCCACTGCTTCTGAGGCTGCTGGGAGAGACCTCCTCCTCTCCTCTTTGTTCGCACAGCTCCTGGGATTCAGCTTTGGACTTGGCCCCCGCCTCTGCATGTAGGTTGTCTGAGGGCGTCTGCCCTTCGCTCAGACAGGACGGGGTTAAAGGAGCAGCTGATTCGGGGTCTCTGGCCGGGGGGAGGGAGGGGCATGGATGCGGGGGGAGCCTGCAGCGGCAGAGGCCGACATGACGCTGCACCAGCCCGAGGCACGCTGTGCGTTCTCCTGGGGAAGCTGTCCCTGGATCCCGGGACCCCGGCAGTGGCAGGCTGCACAGGCTCCCGGGAGGGGTGGTGTGGAGAGTGACCTGTGCTCGCACACAGGCCTCTTGGTGGCGGCAGCAGCAACCCTAGCGTCCCACACCCCTCTCTGCTGTCCGCGCTGACAGCCCCGGCTCGCGCCCATTTCTGGAGCTCCTTTATGTGGTGCCCTTAATCCCCTCTCCTCACGCCCCAGGAAGCAAAGAGACAAGAAAAAGTCTCTTGCCTCTTCATCAGCTCCAGACTTCAACCGGACTCCCTCCCGGCTAGCCGTGGTGCACTAACCCCTTCAGGCTGTTTTCACTCTGCCAACTCCAGACCTTTCCCTGGGATCCGACTGAAGCCCAAGGCTCAGCTCCCTGCCCACAGCCGCCCCGGTGGGTGAGCAGAGAAGCCTCTCGCGCTGGTGAGTGCCCGTTGGCACCAATCCTCTGTTAGGGAATCTCTGCTTTGCCCTCTGCACCCTGTTGCTGCGCTGTCCTCCGCAGCTCCGGAGCTTCCCCCTCCGCCACCCGCAGTCTCCGTCTGTGAAGGGGCTTCTAGTGTGTGGGAACATCTCCCCCTTCACGGCTCCCTCTCACTGGTGCAGGTCCCATCCCTGTTCTTTGTCTCTATTTATTCTTTTTTCTTTTGCCCTACCCAGGTACGTGGGGAGTTTCTTGCTTTTTGGGAGGTCTGAGGTCTTCTGCCAGGGTTCGGTGGGTGTTCTATAGGAGAAGTTCCACGTGTAGATGTATTTCTGATGTATCTGTGAGGAGGAAGGTGATCTCCGCGTCTTACTCTTCCACCATCTTCCAGAGTTCTCCCTTTAAACTGTTAGTGGTGAGACCTGGTCCTGCCCAACAACAAGTAGGCACCAGTTCTAGGTTTCCCTCAGGCTGAGTAGCCAACTTCATGGGGACAAAACCCCATCTACCAGTGGGCCAGTACTAACCTGGCATCATGGACCCTTCAGCCAGTCATGCTGGAACAAGACTCCAGTGACCAGCAGGCTGGCACCAGCCCCCAGAGCCCCCCAGGCACAGAACCCACAGTCAGCTGCCCTGAGACCTGGATCCACCTACAAGCAGGCAGGCACCAGCCCCAGGATATCCAGGCCAAACTGCCAGCCATGCCAGGAACGAGCACTACCTAATACCAGGATGGTATCAGCCTGGAGACTCCATGGGCCATGCAGCCAGCTATGTCAGGACCAGATCTTGCTCACCTGCAGCCAGCAGCCTCTGAAAAGGCAGGACCTGGCAGCCAACAGAGCTAAGGCCAGCCCTTCCTACCAGCGTTCCCACAGTAGTTGGCCCCACTAAAACAGAAGGTCCCACTCAGTCCACTTAGGGGGCACCCCTAAGCATACAGCTATGGTGGTCAGAGGGGAGTGTGCTGCTGGGCCCCCAGGAAGTCTCCTACTTAAGATCACTTCTCCAAGATCTGGAAATGTAACCAACTAAACTAACACATACAAATAAACACAGAGTATTAGACAAAATGAGATGACAAAGGAATATGTTTCAAATGAAGGAAAAGGATAAAAATGCCATAAGAAGGACTATTCGAGGTGGAAATAAGCAGTCTACTCAATAAAGAGTTCAGCATAATAATCATAAAGATGTTCAATTTATTTGGGAGAAGAACACAGTAAGAAGTTTAACAAGAGCTAAAAATATTTAGAAGAACCACACAGAACCTGAAAAATACAATAACTGAAAATTTAAAAATACACTATAAGGAATCAACAGTAGATTAGATGATACAGAGGAATGGATAAGTAAAGTGGAAGACAAAGTAGTGGAAATCACTCAAGCTGAACAGAAAAAAGAATAAAGAATTCTTAAAAATGAGGACAATTTAAGAGACTTCTGAGACAATATCAAGAGTACTAACATTTGCATTATAGGGATCCCTGAAGAATAAGAGAGAAAGAAAGAGGCAGATAACTTATTTGAAAGGATAATAGCTGAAAACTTCCCTAACTTGGGAAAGGAAACATCCAGGTCCAGGAAGCACAGAAGGTCCCAAACAAAATAAACTCAAAGGGGTACACACCAAGACCGATTATAATTAAAATGGCAAATATTAAAGGAAAACAAAAATTTAAAACCAGCAAAAGAAAAGCAATTAGTTACATACAAGGGAACTCCCATAAGACTTTCAGCTAACTTTTTAACAGAAACTTACGGGCCGGAAGAGAGTGGCATTATATATTCAAAGTGAAAGGAAAAAACCTACAATGAAGAATACCTACCCAGCAGTATATTCAGAAGTAAAGGACAGATAAAGAGTTTTATAGACAAGCAAAGCTAAAAGAGTTCAGCACCACCAAATGAGCTTTTACAAGAAATGTTAAAGGGACTTCCAAGTAAAAAGGAAAAGGCCACAACTAGAAATATAAAAATTATGAAGGAGACTCACTTCAGATATAAAAGACTGAAATTGAGGGCATGGAAAAAGGTATTCTGTTCAAATGGCAAAATATTTTCAACATCATTAGCCATTAGGTAAATGAAAATTAACACAACAATAAGATATCACTACACACTATCAGAATGACTAAAATGACTAATCATAACACCACTGAATACTAGTGAGGATGCTGTGAAAGTGAATCACATTTACTTGGGAACATAAAATTACACATCACTCTGGAAAACAGTTTGGCAGTTTTTAAAATAAATTGAGCATGTACCTATTATAAAATCCATTGCCCACTGATGGCCATGATGAAAGCACCAGCATGAAATAATTTCTCGTTTCTCACCTAATCCCAGTGGAAAATGTTCCACCTTTATGCTTTTTCCAAGGCAAGCTGATAATTTTGCCAAATAGAAAAAAAGGTCTTCTCCATTGTATCACATAGTCTTTCATTGTCCTAAAAAGCAGTATTGCCTTGTCCTATAAAGTTATAGAGATTTTAAGGTTTCCTTTAATTTTTATTATAATTTTTAATGTACTAAATCCCTATTACCACCCAAGTAAATTCTTAACAGGATTTCAAGGGCTTTCTGCTACAAAAATAGCCCAAGTTTTACATTACACTGCTCCCAGAATGGCCAATTCTGCCACTCTTCCTTTTCTTTGATCAAGGCCTATGGTGCCTAGCAGCTCTATCCTTGGGTTTCCTTTCATAATCTATGTGGGAATGTGAAACCAGCCCTGACCACATGCCAAGACCAATAAGAACCAGGGTAAACATGCTTTTGCCTCCAGTTTGTATTGTCTTATACAAAGTGGTCATGCCACAGAAAATTGCCACTATGACATAAAGGACTAAGCTTGTTCCTTTGTGATACACTCTTGAATTTTACTCCATTAAGGAGCAAGGAGTTTCTGTTTACTTCTGACAAGTATAAAACCAAGACTGGATGGCAGCAGCATTAATTACTAAGTAACCAATACCCAGAATTACCTTTTAGAAATGGGAATTTCCATTCCAAAACTGTCTAAAGGATATTAATAAACTCTATTAATTGTCAACGATAGCAAGAAACAGCAAGTAAGATATTGCTTACCAGATGAAAATTTATAATATTTCAATTATAACAAGTTATTGAGCATATAAATGCAATGAACCTTGTAATGCATATGAATTATTTTCCGGCCATGGGGAACAATATCACAGCATCTCCACTTGGTAGAGTAAATAGCATCCCATTTATTAATAAAGGCTGTCAATGAAATGCTAGAAGGCTGCTGGAGTGCATGCACACACAGCACTCATCAACAGTATATTGGTCTCCTAGGTCATTTCTTATTTCACCCACTACCTCTTCATCATGTTTCAATGTCAGTGGCATCTTTGTGAGAAATTCCTGTTTTTTTCCTTCCTAATTTCAACTAATAATTAGACAATGACTATTATGAACTTGGGAAATCCATTTGATCCTTAAGTTACTTTCTATTACTCTGATATCAGCCCTCCTTGCTCCTTTAATCATAAAATACATCAGCAATTTCAGCCCACTTGCCATGAAGATCAACTTTCTGAGAATTTATGTGAGAACTGGATATATGTCTTTTCAATAATTTGATGTATTTCTGTATATGTGACTCATTATTTTTTTCATAATTTTTTTAACATTTTAAGTTAATTTTCTGTTATATGAAAATATATGATAATTCCTCACTTGCTGTTTCTTGTATCCTGGTAATTAATATACTGTATTAATATGATTTTGACAGGTTCAGAATGGCAAGGAGAATGCATGGCAATGGTGAAGAATTGCTAAAGTAACAAAAGTGTGTGAAAGGTGGCAGGATATGCCACCAAAATATATCATTTTAGCATCAGGATTATTTTGAGCTAAAAATACTTTAAAAACATCAGATGCACCAAGAGTATTCTAAGGATATTCCCTTTTCTTCCTAAAAACATTAGATTAAAACTCCCATGTGAAAGATAAAAGTATTATTCTTCTATGAGGAGTCACAGATGACAGAATTCTGTACAAACATGTTGTTAAAATAATTCTTACCTTCTTTTAGCCTCACCACATAGTTAAGTTACTTTTCCACATTGCTTCTCTTTGTTCAACCTAATATAAAAGAATCTAAGTTTTGCTATGTCTTTGAATAATTTCCTTATGAGGGCTCCATGTCACATTAAACTTATATAATTTTTTTCTCCTATAAATCTGTCTCATATCAATTTAATTCTCAGGCCAGCTGCAAAACCCTAAATTTTGCCTCCCCTACATGTATAGAGAGAAAAATATTATATCCTCCTATACACTTCCCAGAGGACACCATATTACATAAAATAAAGCCAATGTTTTATTTCTTCCACCACAAAGCCTTTGTTTATACTGTTATTATTCCCAATATAATCTCTTGCATAGATGGAGCTAGTTTTAGATTATAGCTTATACCCTTCTCTTGAAGAAAAATGTTATGAAGCTAATCTCACCCTCAAATATTGGGTGTCTCTCTAGGTGTGTATCAGGGGTGTTACTCATTAGCTTGTAGACCTGCACAGTCACCATTGTTGTAGCCTACCCCAGACCTACTAAATTTCAATCTCTTGTGTGGACCCCAGCAATCCTTGGTTTAAGTCTCTTCAGGTGATTCTTATGCACCCAAAAGTCTGATAAGTCCCTCTTTGATTGCACTTTGTATCATTGACTCCATCAGGAAATATTTATTGAGCACTTTCCAAATCAAGGAGCTCTTCTTAGTGGATCAGATATGAATCATCTTTTGAGAGACTACACAATCTAACAAAAATGACAACTAATGTAAATAAGGCTACAATACGGTTGAAGTGGATATTATCATAAAAGATTCAAAGTATCATGCACAATTACATAAGATAGGGATCCTTAAAATTAAAATGCTTTGTAAAATATTATAGAAGAGTGGGATTACAGCAGAAATTTGATGGATGTTTGAATATGGAATTACAGATGATGAAGATGGAAAGGACAGTGGTATGGAAGAAAGAAAACACAAAATTACAAGGTGGGACCCTATGGAAAGAGCAGAGGCTAGCAAGTGACTGAGTGAAGCATAAGGTGTGCAAATGCTTACGGTTGAAAATAGGAATTTTAAGAGTAACTAGGGCCATTTCAGAGAGGGTTTTGAAAGAAAGTCTACCACATGTTTACTCTAAGTTATTTTTCTATATTTTCAAGTTAATCTCAGGAAAAAAAGCTCTCAGTGCACGTATTAAAAAATTCCATAAAGACTTGACATCTTTGTATCTATGGCTCCTGGCATGGTTCCTAAGAGACTATAAAAGCTCAATATTTATATTGTTGAGTAAATAAGCCCATCATTATTTAGAAAGTTAAATATTTATAGCCTCCAAATAAACTAACAGCAAACAGAAGTTCTAACTTTGTATATGGCTTCACACATCCAGTTGAAATCTGACTCCCAAGAGAAATTTAGATGATCAACTGTGTGCAAATAGTAGATAGCCCATAGCAAAATAAAGAGGTTGTCTAAATATCAATTACTGTACTTATCTGATTTATAAAAGAATAAATGATAAAATGTTTTTGAGAAATAAGAAAAATGTCACCATATGTTTTCATGCTTTCACAAGTCTAAAATCTGATTCTATTTGATCTCTTGTAGCTAAAAGGTAATTATAACTTTGACAAAATTCTAAATCTTCAAACAAGAAGACAAGGTTATAAGTTTTTCTAGGCCAGAGATCATGCTTATTCATCAATGTATCTCTCACAGTGTCTTGCACATAATATGTGATCAATAAAAAAAGTTTCCTTTAATTGACTAACCACCCAGAGAAAAGCTTGGGACAGCCAGATTCTAGGAGGTTTTAAAGACATTCTAAGAGACCCCGAATAGCCAAAGCAATCCTGAGAAAGAAAAACAGAGCTGGAGGAATCAGGTGCCCTGATTTCAGACTATACTACAAAGTTACAATAGTGAAAACAGCATGGTACTTGCACAAAAATAGACACATAGATCAATGGAACAGGATAGAAAGCCCAGAAATAAACCCATACACCTATGGCCAATTAATCTGACAAAGGAGGCAAGAATATACAATGGAGAAAATACAGTCTTTTCAATAAGTGGTGCTGGGAAAACTGGACAGCTACATGTACAAGAATTAAATTAGAAATGCTCTAATACCACACATACAAAATAAACTCAAAATGGATTAAAGACCTAAATGTAAGACTGGATGTTATAAAACTCTTAGAGGAAAACAAAGGCAGAACACCCTGTGACATAAATCACAGCAATATCTATTTGGATCCATCTCCTAGAGTAATGAAAATAAAAACACAAATGAATGGAACCTCATTAAACTTTTGCATAGCAAAGGAAACCATAAACAAAACAAAAAGACAACCTACAGAATGGGAGAAAATGTTCACAAATGATGCAACTGACAAGAGATTAATTTCCAAAATATACAAAGATCTCATGCAGCTCAATATCAAAAAAAAAACAAACAACACAATAAAAAATGGGAGGATGATCTAAATAGACACTTCTCCAAAGAAGACATACAGATGGCCAACAGGCACATAAAAAATGCTCAACATCACTAATTATTAGAGAAATGCAAATCAAAACTACAATGAGGTATCACCTCACACCAGTCAGAACGGTCATCATAAAAAAGTCTACAAATAAATGCTGGAGATAGTGTGGAGGAAAAGGAGCCCTGTTGGTGGGAATGTAAATTGATACAGGCACTATGGAGAAGAGTATGGATGTGCCTTAAAAAACTAAAAATAGAGCCACTGTATGATCCAACAATCACACTCCTGAGCACATATCCACAGAAAACTGTAATTCAAAAATATACAGGCACCCCAATGTTCACCATATATATATATATAAAATATATATATATAAAAAATATATATATATATCTGAATCACTGTGCTATATACCCAAAAGTAACACAGCATTGGAAATCAACTATACTTCAATAAAAAGAAGAGTTTAAAAATACATTATAAAGTAATAAAACTAAATGAATAAATAAAAATTTCTGAGTTAAAAAAGTTTATATTTGCAATGGTAGATGGAGGTGGGGAGTCACTATGGAGGAAAAATACACAGTCACCTGTGCTGGGAAGTCAGAGTGTCAGCAGACTTACCCATGCATATCTATAATCATAATTTTATTGTTGTTCTGGGATTTGGACAGCAAATGGAGATATTTATGAAGCCTCATTTTGTGAACACAATACCTCCTTCTTAAATGAACCAGAATGGTGCAGTTATGGTCATTTCCTTCTCAGAAAGGGGTCGAATTATGCTTAGAGCTCCAAGACAGAAACTAACAATGTAATGGGACAGATCTGCTTCTTTTCTTCTTTTCCAAACTGTGCCTCAGTAATATAGCAAAGTTTGTGATAATTAACCCTATGTGAGTCTCATTCTTTTTGCAGAGCCTCCATAAGAAGTAGAAATAGAAGTAATGACTGACTTACACACTTTTTTGTTATGAAGAATAAGAAATGAGTAGTCACCTCTGCCTGTAAACCTGCTAGCAGGCAAATCTGTTTCATGAAATAGGGCTCTTTAAAAGAAAATAATATTTTCAGGGCAAAGTGAACAAGTTCTTTCCCTCATCCACTTCTCTTTTTTTCCTCTTCTCTTCAAAAAATGAGTGACAGCTCTATTAAATATCTCCTTGCCTAACCAGGAAGACAAACAGTTTATCACAGAGATTGCTTATCCCAGCAGACGTTACACCTTTGTCTACCAGCCTGGATGTGCTGTCTGTAGGACTGAGGAAGGTAACTTGTTAGAATTTGAGTCCTTTCCTATATTCTGAACACAGTGTCAGAATCCTATTTCCTATGATGGAGCTAGCTAACTCCAGAGGCTCATAATATTTCTTGAGGTCTCTGAAGTAAGCATGAAGAGTAAAAACTGTCATTTTGAATTGATTATAGGCTGTTATTTAAAGCAATGTGTCCTTTTAATGATTTGAAAACAACTTGAATGTAGTAGCATATGAGAATACTATGAGTTTCTTAGAATTGTAACACCCTTTTCCCTAATAATATTCCATATTACAATTTCAAAATATAAAACACCATCCCTAAGTCCTTATTATATGCCAAAGAAAATGTTAATCATTTACATTCATTCTCTCTCTCTCTCTCTCTCTCTCTCTCTCTCTCTCTCTACCTCTCTCTCTCTCTCCCCATCAAGTTTTTCAGGACATTCTTTACATGTCATATCTCATTAACCATTACCGCTCTACCACCCCATCCCCCAAACTACTACCACCACCCAGAATATAAGCTCCAAGACAACAAGGCTTTTTGTCTGATTTGTTGACGTCTTCCTCCTCATTGCTTAAGACCAAGCCCAACACTTAATAAAAGTGTTTTGAATAAATTATTCTAATGTTACTAATAATGACCAGACAGGCTTTATCCTACACAAAGTCACAGAGTCACATGGAGCTGAACTCCATTCTGTGATTGGCAAAGGTTTGCCTCAGCCTGAGGAAGAAAAATGTTCCTTTTTATAATACTCACAAAGACACCCGAGGTGCCAGCAGGCCCTGAACTGGAGACTCTGAGCTGAAGTGATTAGCTCAGTATTCTAGCACTAAAGAACTGTGGAGCTGGGGAAATAATGAGTTCTGTCTGACTCCAGCCACGTTCTCCCAATTATATCAAAAGGGAAGTGTTCACTTTTTAGCTAATGGTCTATACCCAGTTCAGAGGTATATGGCGGTGAGGGTGGAAGCATTACTCTTTGAAAAACTAATGGGAGCTGTGAACTGTCTCCGGACACACACACACACACACACACACACACACACACAAACACATACACATTTACACAATTTTTAAGGGTTCAAAAGAAGACCCGAAGCAAAGATTAAGAATCCTTGTTTTAGTCATTATTCCTATATAGTCACCTCCCATTTCTAATAAACATGTGTACTTCATTTTTATGTAAACTATAAAAATAACTTTAATTTTTCTCACCAGCTACAGAAGCCTTATGGTCTGTATTATACTGTTCTATACCACCCTTGTCCCCTGGGCAACTACTGGTACTCATACACTCCCACAATAATCACTGAAAAGTACATTTGTCAAGGACAGGTTTTGTCAGAGCATTGATAATTTAAAAAAATATATTGGTGTATATTTGATTTACAATACTATGTTAGTTTCAGATGTACAGTATATTGATTCAGTTATACATATACACATATTCATTATTTTTCAGATTCTTTTCCCATATAGATTATTACAGAATACTGAGTAGAGTTCCTTGTGCTATAGAGTAAGTTTTTGTTGATTATCAATTTTATATGTAGTAGTGAGTATGTTAATCCCAAGCTCCTAATTTTTCTCCCCCCCCCACCTTTCCCCTTTGGTAACCTTAAATTTGTTTCCAAAATCTGTTAGTCTGGTGAAATGTGTCTTTAATCCATTTGTAGTTTATCTTTGTGTATGGTGTTAGGTAGTGTTCTATTTACATTCTTTTACATGTAGCTGTCCAGTTTTCCCAACACCACCTATTGAAGAGGCTGTCTTTTCTCCATTGTGTGTTCTTGCCTCCTTTGTCATAAATTAGGTGACCAAATGTGCATTAGGTTATCTTTGGGCTTTCTATTCTGTACCATTGATTTATATTTCTGTTTTAGTGCCAATACCATACTGTCTTAATTACTATAGCTTTGTAGTATAGTTTGAAGTTGGGGAGCCTGATTCCTCCAGCTCCATTTTTTCCCCCTCAAGATTGCTTTGGTTATTCAGGGACTTTTGTGCTTCCATACAAATTGTAAAAATTTTTGTTCTAATTCTGTGAAGAATGCTATTGGTAGTTTGACAGGGATTGCATTGAATCTATAGATTGCCTTGGGTAGCATAGTCATTTTGACAATATTGATACTTCCAAACCAAGAACATGGTATATTTTTCCATCTGTTTGTATCATCTTTGATTTCTTTCATCAGTATTTTATAGTTTTCTAAATATAGGTCTTTTCCCTCCTGAGGTAGGTTTATTCTTAGGTATATTATTCTCTTTGTTGTGATGGTAAATGGGATTGTTTCTTTAATTTCTCTTTCTGATTTTTAGTTTTCAGTGTATAGGAATGCCAGAGATTTCTGTGCATTAACTTTGTATCCTGCAACTGTACCAAATTCATTGATTAGCTCTAGGAGCTTTCTGTTGGTATCTTTAGGATTTTCTATGTATAGTATCATGTCATCTGCAAACAGTGACAGTTTTACTTCTTTTTTTCCCATTTGTTTTCTTTTATTTATTTTTCTTCTCTGATTACCATGGCTAGGACTTCCAAAACTAAGTTGAATAAGAGTAGTGAGAGTGGACATCTAAATAGATAACTAATAAGAACCTACTGTATAGAACAGGAAACTCTACTCAATACTCTGTAATGGCCTATATGGGAAAAGAATCTAAAAAAAGAGTGGATATATGTATATGTATAACTGATTCACTTTGCTGTACACCTGAAACTAACACAACATTGTAAATCAACTATACTCAAACACTTTTTTAAAAATCTGTGAGTCTGTTTCTATTTGTACATGAGTTCATTCATATCATTTTTATAAATTAGATTCCACACATGGGTGATATCATATGATATTTGTCATTCTCTGTCTGACTTACTGTACTTAGTATGATAATCTCTAGGTCCATCCACATTGCTGCAATTATTTCATTCTTTTTATGGTTAAGTAATATTCCATTTATATAGGTACCACATTTCCTTTATCCATTCATCTGTCAATGGACATTTAGGTTGCTTCCATGTCTTGGCTATAACAAATAGTGCTGCAATGAATATTGGGGTGCATGCATCTTTTTGAATTATAGTTTTCTCTGGATATACAGCCAAGAGTGGGATTGCTGGATCATAAAGTAGTTCCACTTTTAGTTTTTTTAAGGAATCTCCATACTGATGTCCATAATGATTGCACCAATTTACATTCTCATCAACAGCGTAAGAGGGGTCCGTTTTCTCCACACCCTCTCCAGCATTTATTGTTTGCAGATTTTTTGATGATGGCCATTCTGACCAGTGTGAGGTGATAACTCATTGTAGTTTTGATTTGCATTTCTCTGATAATTAGTGATATTGAGCATCTTTTCAAGTGCCTTTTGGACATCTGTATGTCTTCTTTGGAGAAATGTCTATTTAGTTCTGCAGCACATTTTTTGATTGGTTTTGTTTTGACATAGAGCTGCATGAGCTGTTTCTATAATTTGGAGATTAATCCCTTGTTGGTCTCTTCATCTGCAAATATTTTCTCCCATTCTGTGTATTGTCTTCTTTTTTTGATTATGGTTTCCTTTGTTATGCAAAAGCTTTTAAGTTTAATGAGGTCCCATTTGTTTATTTTTGTTTTTATGTACATTACTCTAGGAGGTAGACCCCAAAATTTATTGCTGCGATTTACATCAAAGATTTTTCTGCCTATGCTTTACTCTAAGTGTTTTAATAGCATCCAGCCTTACATTTAAGTCTTTGATCCATTTTACGTTTTTTGTGTATGTGCAAGGTGTTAGAGAATGTTCTAATTTCATTATTTTGCATGTAGCTGTACAGTTTTCCCAGCACCACTTATTGAAGAGACTGTCTTTTCTGCATTGTATATTCTTGCCTCCTTTGTCACATTTTAATTGGCCATAGGTACGTGTCTTTATTTGTGGGCTATCTATCCTGTTCTATTGATCTATATTTCTGGTTTTGGACAGTACTATACAGTTTTGATGACTGTAGCTTCATGGCCTGATTCCTCCAGCTCCGTTTTTCTTTCTCAAGTTTGCTTTGGCTATTCAGGGTCTTTTGTGTTTCCATACAAATTCTAATTTTCTTTTTTTCTAATTCTGTGAAAAATGCCATTGGTAATTTGACAAGGATTGCATAGCATCTGTAGATTGCCTTGGGTAGTATAGTCATTTTGACAATATTGATTCTTCCAATCCAAGAACATGACATATCTTTCTATCTGTTTGTGAAATCTTCAGTTTCTTTTATCAGCATCTTATAATTTTCTGAACATAGGTCTTTTCTTCCTAGGTATTTTAATTTTTTTGTTGCAATGGTAAACGGGATTGTTTCCTTAATTTCTCTTTCTGATTTTTGTTGTTATTCTATAGTAATCCAAGAGATTCCTGTGTATTAATTTTGTATCCTGCAACTTTACCAAATTCATTGATGAGCTCCAGTAGTTTTCTGGTAGCATCTTTAGGATTTTCTATGTGTAGTATCATGTCATCTGCAAACAGTGACAGTTTTACTTCTTTCCAGCATGAATTCCTTTAATTTTTTTTTCTTCTCTGATTGTAATGAGTAGGACTTCCAAAATTAGGTTGAATAAAAGAGGTGACAGTGGATATCTATGTCTTGTTTCTGAACTTAGAGACAATGCTTTCAGCGTTTCACCTTTGAGAATGATGTTTGCTGTAGTTTTGTTATATATGGCCTTTATTATGTTGAGGTATGTTCCCTGTATCCCCATTTTCTGGAGAGATGTTATCAGAAATATGTGTTGAATTTTGTCAAAAGCTTTTTCTGCATCTATTGAGGTTTTTATTCTTCAGCTTGTTAATGTGGTGTATTACATTGATTGATTTTCAGATATTGAAGAATCCTTGAATCCCTGGGATAAATCCCAATTTATCATGGTGTATGATCCTTTTAATGTATTGTTGGATTCAGATTGATAGGGTTTTGTTGAGGAATTTTGTATCTATGGTCATCTGTGAGATTGACCTGTAATTTTCTTTTTTTGTGGTATCTTTAGCTTGTTTTGGTATCAAGGTGATTGTGGCCTCATAGAAAGAGCTTGAGGGGTCTTCCTTCCTCTGCAATTTTTTGGATGAGTTTCAGAAGGACAGGTGTTAACTCTTTCTAAATGTTTGCCAGAATTCACCTGAGAAGTCTTCTGGTCCTTGACTTTTGTTGAGAGTTTTTGAATCACTCTTTCAATTTCAGTACTTGTGACTGGTCTGTTCATATTTTCTATTTCTTCCTGGGTCAGTCTTGGAAGGTTATACCTTTCTAGGAATTTGTCCATTTCTTCTAGGTTGTCCATTTTATTGGCATATAGTTGTTTGTAGTAATCTCTTATGATCCTTTGTATTTCCATGGTGTTTGTTGTAACTTCTCCTATTTTATTTATAATTTTATTGATTTGACCCTTCTCTCCCCCCCCTTTTTTTTTGTTTTTTGTGATGAGTTTGGCTAAAGGTTTATCAATTTTGTTTATCTTTTCAAAGGACTAGATTTTAGTTTCATTGATTTTTTTTCTTTGTTTCTATTTCATTTGTGTCTGCTCTAATCTTTATGATTTATTTCCTTCTATTAACGTTGGGTCTTGTTTTTTCTTCTTTCTCTGGTTGCTTTAGGTGTAAGGTTAGGTTGCTTATTTGAGATTTTTTTATTTCCTGAGGTAAGATTGTATTGCTATAAACTTACCCCTTAGAACTGCCTTTGCTGTGTTCCCTAAGTTTTGGGTCATTGTGTTTTCATTTTCTTTTGTCTCTAGGTAATTTTTGATTTCCTCTTTAATTTCTTCAGTGATCCATTGGTTATTTAGCAACATATAGTTTAGCATCCACGTTTTTTTCTTTTTTAAATTATTTTTCCTGTAATTGATTTCTAATCTCATAGCATACTGGTCAGAAAAGATGCCTGATACAATATCAAGGTTCTTAAATTCACCAAAGCTTGATTTGTCACCCAAGTTGTGCTCCATCCTGGAGAATGTTCCATGTGCAGTTGAGAAGAAAGTGTATTCTCCTGCTTTTGAATGGAATGTCCTATAAATATCAATCAAGTCTATCTGGTCTATTATGTCATTTAAGGCCTGTGTTTCCTTATTGATATTCTTTCTGAATGATCTGTCCATTGATGAAAGTGAGGTATTAAAGTCCCGTACCATTATTGTGCTACTGTCAATTTCTCCTTTTATAGATGTTAGCATTTGGTTTATATGTTGAGCTGCTCCTATGTTGGGTGCATATATACTTACAATTGTTATGTATTCTTCTTGGATTGATCCCTTGATCATTATGTAGTGTCCTTCCCTGTCTCTTGTAACAGTCTTTATTTTAAAGTCTATCTTTCTTGATATGAGTTTCGTTACTCCAGCTTTCGATTTTAATTTGCATGGAATAACTTTTTTCATCCCTTCACTTTCTGTCTGTGTGTGACCTTAGATCTGAAGTAGGTCTGTTGTAGACAGACTATATATGGGTCTTGTTTTTGTATCCATTCAGCCATCTTTGTCTTTTGGTTGGAGCAATTAATCTATTTACATTTAAGGTAATTATTAATATATATGTTCCTATTGACATTTTGTTAATTGTTTTGGATTTGTTTTTGTAGGTCTTTTTTCTTCCCTTCCCATTTTGTTCACCTCTCTTGTGACTTGACGACTATCTTAGTGCTGTGTTTGGATTGTTTTTTTCTTTTTTGTATTTGTATCTATTGTAGACTTTTTGTTTGTGCTTCCCATGAGGTTCTGATATAGCAGTCTATGTATGTACAAGGTTGTTTTAAGTTGCTAGTCTCTTTCCCCTAGAGGAGTTCCTTTAGCATTTGTTGCAAAGCTGGTCTGGTGGTGCTGAAATCACTTAGCTTTTGCTTGTCTGTAAAGCTTTTGATTTCTCCATCAAATCTGAATGAGAGCCTTGCTGGGTAGAGTATTCTTTAACTCTTTCTAAATGTTTGCCAGAATTCACCTGAGAAGTCTTCTGGTCCTTGACTTTTGTTGAGAGTTTTTGAATCACTCTTTCAATTTCAGTACTTGTGACTGGTCTGTTCATATTTTCTATTTCTTCCTGGGTCAGTCTTGGAAGGTTATACCTTTCTAGGAATTTGTCCATTTCTTCTAGGTTGTCCATTTTATTGGCATATAGTTGTTTGTAGTAATCTCTTATGATCCTTTGTATTTCCATGGTGTTTGTTGTAACTTCTCCTATTTTATTTATAATTTTATTGATTTGACCCTTCTCTCCCCCCCCTTTTTTTTTGTTTTTTGTGATGAGTTTGGCTAAAGGTTTATCAATTTTGTTTATCTTTTCAAAGGACTAGATTTTAGTTTCATTGATTTTTTTTCTTTGTTTCTATTTCATTTGTGTCTGCTCTAATCTTTATGATTTATTTCCTTCTATTAACGTTGGGTCTTGTTTTTTCTTCTTTCTCTGGTTGCTTTAGGTGTAAGGTTAGGTTGCTTATTTGAGAT
>NC_041232.1:57266029-57274970 GCF_002837175.3 Physeter macrocephalus | reverse complement strand
GATCCCTTGATCATTATGTAGTGTCCTTCCCTGTCTCTTGTAACAGTCTTTATTTTAAAGTCTATCTTTCTTGATATGAGTTTCGTTACTCCAGCTTTCGATTTTAATTTGCATGGAATAACTTTTTTCATCCCTTCACTTTCTGTCTGTGTGTGACCTTAGATCTGAAGTAGGTCTGTTGTAGACAGACTATATATGGGTCTTGTTTTTGTATCCATTCAGCCATCTTTGTCTTTTGGTTGGAGCAATTAATCTATTTACATTTAAGGTAATTATTAATATATATGTTCCTATTGACATTTTGTTAATTGTTTTGGATTTGTTTTTGTAGGTCTTTTTTCTTCCCTTCCCATTTTGTTCACCTCTCTTGTGACTTGACGACTATCTTAGTGCTGTGTTTGGATTGTTTTTTTCTTTTTTGTATTTGTATCTATTGTAGACTTTTTGTTTGTGCTTCCCATGAGGTTCTGATATAGCAGTCTGTATATATACAAGTTGCTGGTCTCTTAATTGCCAATGCACTTCCATTATCCTGCATTTGTACTCTCCTCTTCTCATGGTTGCTTGTTTTGATATCATATTTGTGTGTGGATGATTTCCTACCTTTACTTTTTGTTTGCCTTACCAGTGAGCTTTCCCATTCATAATTTTCTTGTTTCAAGTTGTAGTCTTTTCTTTTCCACCTAGAGAATTTTCTTTAGGATTTGTTGTAAAGCTGGTTGGCTGGTGCTGAAAACTCTCAGTTTTGGCTTGTCTGTAAGTCTTTTGATTTCTCCATCAAAACTGTATAAGACTTTTACTGGGTATTCTTGTTTGTAGGTTTCCCCTTTTCATCCCTTTAAATATATTGTGTCACTTCCTTCTGGCTTGCAGAGTTTCTGCTGAATAATCAGCTAATAACCTTATGGAGATTCCCTTGTAGATTATTTGCTTGTCTTTCGCTTGTTGCTTTTAATATATTTTCTTTGTCTTTAATTTTTGTCAGTTTGATTAGTATGGGTATCCGTGTGTTCCTCCTTAGATTTATCTTGTATGGGACTGTATGCACTTCCTGGACTTGAGTGAGTGTTTCCTTTTTCATGTTAGGGAAGTTTTCAGCTATAATCTCTTCAAATATTTTCTCGGGTCCTTTCTCTCTCTCTTCTCCTTCTGGGACCACTATAATGCACATATTGGTGCATTTGATATTCCCAACCATCTCTGGAACTGTCCTCCTTTCTTTCCATTCTTTTTTTTTTTTATTCTGTTCAAGGGCAGTGATTTCCACCACTCCATCTTCCAGCTCACTTATCCTTTCTTCTGCTTCATTTATTCTGCTATTGATTCCTTCTAACATATTTTTCATTTCAGTTATTGTATTGTTCATCTCTGTTTGTTTAAATCTTCTAGAGAGCATTGTTAACTTTTAAGAAGTCTCTCTTTTTGTCTGAAAAGGCATAGTCATGATAGTACTATTCTGACAGTTTAGCTCCAAACATAGATAACCCAGTGAGATTCATTAATTATAAAATGGAGGGTATACACCTAATTTTAATTTTTAAATTTAGTTTTAAATCTAGTAGAAAATTTTGGTATTTGAAAGTCTACTCATGAATGCATTACCTCTTAGGATTGAACATTCTGATTTTGTTCCTAGGAATCTAAATTAATAAAATTATAACAAAATTTTTAAGTATCAGAATACATTTATGAGCTGAACTTATGATCTTAAAACTTGCCTTGCTGACCTAATGATTGGTTAGAAGTACACCTAGGCAAGAATCCTACTTTTTTTATAGCTTTTTTTTTTTTTTTTTTTTTTTTTGTGGTATGCGGGCCTTCCTCTGCTGCGGCCTCTCCCGTTGCGGAGCACAGGCTCCGGACGCGCAGGCTCAGCAACCATGGCTTACGGGCCCAGCCGCTCCGCGGCATGTGGGATCCTCCCATACTGGGGCGTGAACCCGGTTCCCCTGCATTGGCAGGCGGATGCGCAACCACTGCACCACCAGGGAAGCCCCAAGAATCCTACTTTTGATCTAAAAGGAAAATAAGGATATTTGCTACAGAACTTCATTGAAGAAATCTGCTCCAAATGGTAAAATATATCACTAAGAAAATTATTGCTTAAAAGCCCGTTGGAATTTTATGCAATATCTTTTTAAAACTAGTTGGTATAACTTATATGCAGAATCTAAATAGAAATGGTACAAATGAACTTATTTACAAAACAGAAACAGACTCACAGACTTAGAGAACTAACTTATGGTTGCCAGGGAGGAAGGGAAGGAATAGTTTGGGAGCTTGGGATTGACATGTACACACTGATATGTTTAAAACTGATAACCAACAAGGACCTACTGCATAGCACAGGAAACTCTGCTCAATGTTATGTGGAAGCCTGGATGGGAAGGGAATTTGGGGGAGAATGGATACATGTTTATGTATGGCAGAGCCACTTTGCTGTGCACCTGAAACTAACATTACATTGTTAATCAGCTCTAATCCAATATAAAATAAAAAGTTAAATAAAACACCTAGTTGTTCATTCAAAAAGAGAATTATAGTATGATCTTCTTCCTAGACAAATTTTTGTTTGAATCAAGATAAGTGATTACTTTCATAATGGCATTTCCTAGGTAGTTTCATTATACTCACATGTAAAGACCATTTCCTGGACAGTAGTTACTTAACTTGCTTTTATCTTAAGTGGTTTGTGGATTTTTCACCACTTATTTAAATCTCTTCAATGCAAAATTGTAATATAGCACATAAATAAAATGAGAATAAGGGCTTTAGCAAAGTGTTTTCTACTAACTGGAATGATTATGCATTTTTGTTTATTTGTTTTTCTAAATACTGATTGCACTCCCACCCTGTGTTGTGACACAGTAACATATCTCAATGTATTCCTAATTTAAGTGTTAAAAATTAAGGCATTTTAAAAACCAAAATCTGGTTTTTGTTCTTGAATAAAAAGCACTATAATTACAGTTTACAATAAAAACTGTAATTAGGGGAAAAGGCTGCTGTGGTTTTCTTACTATAGTGATAGATAAACATTATAACAATTGGGTTAGCCAAAAAGTTCATTTGGGTTTTTCTCTAAGATGTTATGGAAAAACCCATACAAACTTTCTGGCTAACCCTATACATTGTTGACTCCTAAATAAAGTTTAATAAGTACTATCAGCAAAAGATGGTTCTCTTTTAGATATGAATAAATTTTTCTTATAAAAACAAAAATTTTTGCTATTATTAATGATTTGTTATACAGAGTATATTTAAACCATACTCTATGAGATAAGGGTTTCACATTGCCTGAATCTTTTGGTTCCAAAGAATTCTCCATTTCCACCAAAGTATAATAACTAGGATAACAGAAAACTAGTCAGTTAGAGTGTTAAAGACAAGCATAGGAGGTAACTGATTGGGAACAGCTGTTGGTCCCTTTCTTTGACCATCTCATCTCGTCTTGTTCTTTATTAGTATACTGATTGCTCATTGCCTGATTTGTAGGGTGGAATGGTAGCTTGCTTATACAGAGATGAAATAATAATAAGAACACTCTCTGCTGAATTATAGTATAAATAGTAACGAATTTAAAAGTAATATCCAAACAGGTAATTTAATCACAGGTGTGTCTCAAACTTTTATGTATTCCTTGAATATGGGTTAGAAAACCTTTTCCTCTAACAGGCCCTTGAAGATATCATGGGGTCATTGTTTTGAATTTTGCTTTTACAGCAAGATTCCTTATGCTAACTTTTTGTGAATTGAACTCTGACCCCCAGTAATTTTTTCCTTTGTACTTGGGATTGAGGGCAGGGGAATACATTGGAATGCATTTACATCCAATCAATATTTATTGCTTATACAATATGTTAAGGTAAAATCTGGTTGTAATTTAATCTATAAGATGCTAGAGTCTTCCTAAATTATGGTATATATGCAATTGGAGGAAAAATGAATAAAGGTACAGCCCAAAGGTAAAAACGTAGGGTTTCTTTTATAGAAATCAAATGTGAGCTCTTAGAAACCACCTGGGGTACCATTGCTTTTTCTCCCTTCAATTTCTAGATCTTCTATACCCACATATAACCACAGCTTTCTAGGCAATATGTAGCACATACATCATGCCACGTAGTACAAAACTTCAGCAAATGTATATATATATATAAAATTATTATATATATTATAAAAATAATTATATATATTATAATATATATTATATATAAAACTGAAGCCATATATATATATATATATATATATATATATGCAAGAGAGTAAATTTTGTACACTCCTGCAGATAAAAAGCTTTTTATCATTGAATTAGTTGATTTGAGCACTGGAAATTCAAATCAGACACACTCTATTTGCATGCCAGAAGGCAGAGTTCACCCAGAGCCTTCCTGCCCACAGTTGTTTTAGAGAACTACTTTTCTGCTTCTCAGTGCAGAGGTGGGGCCATCTGCACTGCTTGAGGTTTTCTGGTAGGCACATTCGTTACTCTGCTGCAGCATTTTTAATTAACTGAGAGCTAGGTAAAGGAATTTTCAGGTATTGAAGCTAGATAGGAAAAAGAAAATCAAAGAAAATGAACATTATTATTATTATTAGTTGACTCATATTCTGCAACAATACCTTGGATGCAGACCCAATATTTTGAACCAGCCACCAAGGAGTAAAGATCAATTGCACAAGAATGAAAACATTTTGCGGTATGAAGAAAGAGAAAAAATCATCACAGTTATGCAAAGTAGACCAAGCATTATGCTGTAGGGTTTTATCCATAAAGCATAAGTGTTTGATAATTTCATAAAGGTAAAATATATTCCTTAAAATAGAGTGCCCTGGAAAGTGTAATGTACCACACAGCTTGCTTTTTTTATATATAAATTTATTTATTTATTATTTAGTTATTTAGTTATTTTTATTTTTGGCTGTGTTGGGTCTTCATTGCTACGTGTGCACTTTCTCTAGTTGTGGCGAGCAGGGGCTACTTTTCATTGCAGTGTACAGGCTTCTCATTGCAGTGGCTTTTCCTGTTGTGGAGGATGGGCTCTAGGCACATGGGATTCAGTAGTTGTGACATGTGGGCTCAGTAGTTGTGGCTCATGGGATTATTTGCTCCATGGCATGTGGGATCTTCCTGGACCAGGGCTCAAACCCGTGTCTCCTGCATTTGCAGGAAGATTCTTAACCACTGCACCACCAGGGAAGTCCACACAGTTTACTTTTGATTTTGCTGGAGGTGCTTCTAAATAGCTCAATTAAAACAATTGTTTCCACTTGTGATTTAAACTCACATAAGTACAAATCTGTGCATAGAATGGCATAATTCAAACCTACACCCATACCTATGTAACTTAGAAGGAATTTCATAATTCTCTTCCTTACTGCATTTTCCAATTCCCTGCACTATGATCCTCCTTCACAATAGTATTCTCTCCATGGTCCCACTCCTCCAGGTCTTACTCTCACTGATCCTCTGTGATTTTTGCTTCAGTCTTATAAAGAAAAGGTCTACTTTTTAGATTTTCTTTAAGCACTAACATAAGTTATTAAAAGGTGAGTGTTGATGAATTCTAATGATAAAGATGTAGTTCTTATTCTGTATTAATAATCATAATGGTTAAATGCCATAAGAACTATTCATCACAACCATGATTTTTTTTTCAGACAGACCTTCACAATGAGTAAACTTGAAAAAAATCTCCATGCCTAGTCTGATATAACCTCTGAGGCAACCAAGTTTCATTTTCCTTTTGATTCTGAAAAAATAAAAATAAAAAAAAATGGAGTTACTTCTATCAGATTTAATCTGTGTAAATAACCCCCACCGTTGGTAAGAAAAGATTTCATAAAACGGCAAGAATTTTTTAGTTCAACAATTTCAGTCACTAGTCTTGGCCCATGTATATTCCTGGAATTGACCCGTATTTACTGAACATACTGAGTCAAGTGAATCACTACTTCTTCATGGAATTTTTTCTTAAATCTTAACTTCAAAACTGGGTTTCACTCCTATAAAAGTATTTTTGGGTATTCTTTTTGCATTTACTACTGCTCTCTAACACTTAGCATCACCTTTATCACTAAACCTACTTCCTTTTATAACTACCTTTGATCCCATTTCTGTCACTATTGGGGTAATTCTACTAGCAACAAACATTTAAAATTTTGTTGATTTTCCTGTCTTTTTCTGTCACCTACATGACATTGATGCAATTTTTCCTTTATAATATTGCTTGAATGTGTATGTTCTTGCCTGTTTTCACTGACGCCACCTTGGGGCAAGAAACTCATGCCTCACAAATGGGAAATTACAATAGTTTTCAAAGTATGCTTCTGTCTTCAGTGGTTTGTGGTTGCATTTTTATTTCTTGGATTTTTAATATTTTTTAATACTGTAGCTAACCCCATGCTCTCAGTATGGACTACTGCACAGTTTTCTTTCTCCTACCTCCAGGAATAATGTCACAGCAAGAACAAAGAAGAATGAAGATAATTTTTTTCAAATAGAATTTTAAGCTAATGGCAGAGGCAGTAGAATTGTAAAAGCTCTTGATTTGTCAGTTCCAGAAGAAAGTCTAGCCTGTCCCTCAAAATAATTATGAAGAGAAGATGGCGGAAGAGTAAGACGTGGAGAAAACCTTCCTCCCCACAGATGCATCAGAAATACATCTACAAGTGGAACTGCTCCTATAAAACACCTACTGAAAGCTGGCAGAACATCTCAGACTTCCCAAAAGGCAAGAAACTCCCCCACGTACCTGGGTAGGGCAAAAGAAAAAAGAAAAAACAGAAACAAAATAATAGGGATGGGACCTGCACCAGTGGGAGGGAGCCGTGAAGGAGGAAAGGTTTCCACACACTAGAAAGCCCCTTTGCAGGTGGAGACTCTGGGTAGCGGAGGGGGGAGCTTCAGAGCCACGGAGGAGAACACAGCAACAGGGGTGCGGAGGGCAAAGTGGAGAGATTCCTGCACAGAGGATTGGTGACGACCAGCACTCACCAGCCCAAGAGGCTCGTCTGTTCACCCACTGGGGCGGGTGGGGGCTGGAAGCTGAGGCTCAGGCTTCGGTTGGATCACAGGGAGAGGAGTGGGGTTTGGCGGCGTGAACACAGCCTGAAGGGAGCTAGTGTGTTGCAGCTAGCAGGGAGGGATTCCGGGAAAATGTCTGGACCTGCTGAAGAGGGAAGAGACTTTTTCTTCCCTCTTTGTTTCCTGGTGCGAGAGGAGAGGGGATTAAGAGCACTGCTTAAAGGAGCTCCAGAGATGGGTGTGAGCCACGGCTATCAGCGCGGACCCCAGAGATGGCATGAGATGCTAAGCTGCTGCTGTGACTACCAAGAAGCCTGTGTGCAAGCAAAGGTCATTATCCACACCTCCCACACCAGGAGACTGTGCAGCCAGCCACTGCCAGGGTCCCATGATTCAGGGACAACTTCTCCGGGAGGAAGCATGGCATGCAACAGGCTGGTGCAACCTCCGCCGGCCTCTGCCGCTGCAGGCTCGCCCTGCATCCATACCCCTCCCTACCCCTGGCCTGAGTGAGCCAGAGCCCCCGAATTTGCTCCTTACCCCGTCTTGTCTGAACAAAGAACAGACGCCCTCAGGTTACCTACATGCAGAGGTGGGGCCAAATCCAAAGCTGAACCCCGGGAGCTGTGGTAACAAAGAAGAGAAAGGAAAATCTCTCTCAGCAGCCTCAGGAGAAGCAGATTAAAGCTCTGCAAGCAACATGATGTACCTGCATCTATGGAATACCTGATAGACAATGACTCATTCCAAATTGAGGAGGTGGACTTTTGGAGCAAGATATATAATTTTTGCCCCTTCTCTTCTTTTTGTGAGTGTGTATGTGTATGCTTCTGTGTGAGATTTTGTCTGTATAGATTTGCTTTCACCATTTGCCCTCGGATTCTGTCCATCCATTATTTTCTTTTTAAAATTTTTTCATAATAATTATTTTTTTATTTTTTACTTTAATAACTTTATTTTATTTTATCTTTATTTTATTTTATTTTTTCCTCTTTTTCCTTTCTTTCCTCTTTCTTTCTTTCTATTTTTTCTATCTTTTATTCTGAGCCATGTGGAAGAAAGGCTCTTGGTGCTCCAGCCAGGAGTCAGGGCTGTGCCACTGAGGTGGGAGAGCCAACTTTAGGACACTGGTCCACAAGAGACTTCCCAGCTCCATTTAATATAAAAGGCAAAAATCTCCCAGAGATCTCCATCTCAACACCAAGACGCAACTTCACTCAGCGACCAGCAAGCTACAGTGCTGGACACCCTATGACAAAAAACAAGCAAGACAGGAACACAGCCCCCTCCATTAGCAGAGAGGCTGCCTAAAATCATAATAAGGCCACCGACACCCAAAAACACACCACCAGACGTGGACCTGCCAACCAGAAAGACAAGATTCAGCCTCATCCACCAGAACACAGGCATTAGTCCCCTCCACCAGGAAGACTACACAACCCACTGAACCAACCTTAGCCACTGGGGACAGACACCAAAAACAATGGAAACTACGAACCTGCAGCCTGTGAAAAGGAGACCCCAAACACAGTAAGATAAGCAAAATGAGAAGACAGAAAAACACACAGCAGATGAAGGAGCAAGGTAAAAACCAACCAGAACTAACAAATGAAGAGGAAATAGGCAGTCAACCTGAAAAAGAATTCAGAATAATGATAGTAAAGATCTTCCAAAATCTTGGAAATAGAACAGAGAAAATGCAAGAAACATTTAACAAGGACATAGAAGAAATAAAGAGGAAACAAGCAATGATGACCAACACAATAAATGAAATTAAAAATACTCTAGAAGGGATCAATAGCAAAATAACTGAGTCAGAAGAATGGATAAGTGACCTGGAAGATAAAATATTGGAAATAACTACTGCAGAGCAGAACAAAGAAAAAAGAATGAAAAGAACTGAGGACAGTCTCAGAG
>NC_041232.1:57262214-57265612 GCF_002837175.3 Physeter macrocephalus | reverse complement strand
AAATAAAGGGACTGAGAAAATATTTGAAGAGATTATAGTCGAAAACTTCCCTAATATAGGAAAGGAAATAGTCAATCAAGTCCAGGAAGCACAGAGAGTCCCATACAAGATAAATCTAAGGAGAAACATGCCAAGACATATATTAATCAAACTATCAAAAATTAAATACAAAGAAAACATATTAAAAGCAGCAATCATAGTAGGGGTCTTTAACACCCCACATTCATCAATGGACAGATCATCCAAAATGAAAATAAATAAGGAAACACAAGCTTTAAATGATACATTAAAGAAGATGGACTTAATTGATATTTATAGGGCATTCCATTCCAAAACAACAGAATACACATTTTTCTCAAGTGCTCATGGAACATTCTCCAGGATAGATCATATCTTGGGTCACAAAGCAAGCCTTGTTAAATTTAAGTAAATTGAAATCTTATCAAGTATGTTTTCCGACTGCAATGCTATGAGACTAGATATCAATTAGAGGAAAAGACCTGTAAAAAATACGAACCCATGGAGGCCAAACAATACACTATTAATAACCAAGAGATCACTGAAGAAATCAAAGTGGAAATCAAAAAATACCTAGAAAAAAATGACAATGAAAACACGATGACCCAAAACCTATGGGATGCAGCAAAAGCTGTTCTAAGAGGGAAGTTTATAGCAATAAAATTCTACCTTAAGAAACAGGAAACATCTCAAATAAACAACCTAACCTTGCACCTAAAGCAATTAAGAAAGCAGAACAAAAAACCCCCAAAGTTAGCAGAAGGAAAAAGATCATAAAGATCAGATCAGAAATAAATGAAAAAGAAGTGAAGGAAATGATAGCAAAGAGCAATAACACTAAAAGGTGGTTCCTTGAGAAGATAAAAAAAATTTGATAAACCGTTAGCCAGACACATCAAGAAAAAAAGGGGGAAGACTCAAATCAATAGAATTAGAAATGAAAAAGGAGAAGTAACAACTGACACTGCAGAAATACAAAGGATCATGAGAGATTACTACAAGCAACTCTATGAAAATAAAATGGACAACCTGGAAGAAGTGGAAAAATTCTTAGAAATCCACAACCTGCCAAGACTGAGCCAGGAATAAATAGAAAATATGAACAGACCCCTCGAAAACACTAAATTGAAACTGTGATTAAATATCTTCCAACAAACAAAAGCCAGGGCCAGATGGCTTCACAGGTGAATTCTATCAAACAATTAGGGAAGAGCTAACACCTATCCTTCTCAAAGTTTTCCAAAATATAGCAGAGGGAGGAACACTCCCAAACTCATTCTACAAGGCGACCATCACCCTGATACCCAAACCAGACAAAGACATCACAAAGAAAGAAAACTACAGGCTAATATCACTGATGAACTTAGATGCAAACATCCTAAACAAAATACTAGTGAACAGAATCCAACAGCACATTAATAGGATCATACACCGTAATCAAGTGGGGTTTATTCCAGGAATGCAAGGATTCTTCAATATACACAAATCAATCAATGTGATACATACACCATATTAACAAATTGAAGGGGAAAAACCATATGATCATCTCAATAGATGCAGAAAAAGCTTTTGACAAAATTCAACGCCCATTTATGATACAAACCCTGCAGAAAGTAGGCATACCGGGAGCTTTCCTCAACATAATAAAGGCCATATATGCAAACCCACTGCCAAGATCATCCTCAGCGGTGAAAAACTGAAACCATTTCCACTAAGATCATGAAAAAGACAAGGTTGCCCACTCTCATCACTATTATTCAACATAGTTTTGGAAGTTTTAGCCACAGAAATCAGAGAAGGAAAAGAAATGAAAGGAATCCAAATCTGAAAAGAAGAAGTAAAGTTGTCACTGTTTGCAGATGACATGATGCTATACATAGAGAATCCTAAAGATGCTACCAAAAAACTACTAGAGGTAATCAATGAATTTGGTAAAGTAGCAGGATACAAAATTAATGCACAGAAATATCTGGCATTCCTATACACTAATGATGAAAAATCTGAAAGTGAAATTAAGAAAACATTTCCATTTACCACTGCAACAAAAAGAATAAAATATCTAGGAAAAACTTACCTAAGGAGACAAAATACCTGTATGTAGAAAATTATAAGACACTGATGAAAGAAATTAAAGATGATACATATAGATGGAGAGATATACCATGTTCTTGGATTGGAAGAATCAACATTGTGAAAATGACTCTACTACCCAAAGCAATCTACAGATTCAATGCCATCCCTATCATACTACCACTGGCATTTTTCACAGAATGAGGACAAAAAATTTCACAATTTGTAAGGAAACACAAAAGACCTCAAATAGCCAAAGCAATCTTGAGAACGAAAAATGGAGCTGGAGGAAACAGGTTCCCTGACTTCAGACTATACTACAAAGCAACAGTGATCAAGAAGTATGGTACTGGCACAAAAACAGTAATATAGATCAATGGAACAGGATAGAATGCCCAGAGATAAACCCACGCACATATGGTCACCTTATCTTTGATAAAGGAGGCAAGAATATAAAGTGGAGAAAAGAGAGCCTCTTCAATAAGTGGTGCTGGGAAAACTGGACAGGTACATGTAAAAGTATGAAATTAGAACTCTCCCTAACACCATACACAAAAATAAACTCAAAACTGATTAAAGACCTAAATGCAAGGCCAGACACTATCAAACTCTTAAAGGAAAACATAGGCAGAACACTCCATCACAGCAAGATCCTTTTTGACCCACCTCCTAGAGAAATGGAAATAAAAACATAAATAAACAAGTGGAACCTAATGAAAGTTAAAAGCTTTTGCACAGCAAAGGAAACCATAAACAAGACCAAAAGACAACCCTCAGAATGGGAGAAAATATTTGCAAATGAAGCAACTGACAAAGGATTAATCTCCAAAATTTACAAGCAGCTCATGCAGCTCAATAAAAAAAAAAAATCAACCCAATCCAAAAATGGGCAGAAGACCTAAATAGACATTTCTCCAAAGAAGGTATACAGATTGCCAACAAACACATGAAAGAATGCTCAACATCATTATTCGTTTGAGAAATGCAAATCAAAACTACAATGAGATATCATCTCACACCGGTCAGAATGGCCATCATCCAAAAATCTAGAAAAAAATAAATGCTGGAGAGGGCGTGGAGAAAAGTGAACTCTCTTGCACTGCTGGTGGGCATGTAAATTGATACAACCACTATGGAGAACAATATTGAGGTTCCTTAAAAAACTAAAAATAGAATTTCCATATGACCCAGCAATCCCACTACTGGGCATATACCCTGAGAAAACCATAATTCAAAAAGACACATGCACCCCATTGTTCATTGCGCTACTATTTACAATAGCCAGGTCATGGAAGCAACCTAAATGCCCA
>NC_041232.1:57232636-57261931 GCF_002837175.3 Physeter macrocephalus | reverse complement strand
CAGAAAGTGAAAAACAAATACCGTATGCTAACACATATATATGGAATCTAAGAAAAAAAAAATGTCATGAAGAACCTAGGGGTAAAATGGGAATAAAGATGCATACCTACTAGAGAATGGACTTGAGTATATGGGGAGGGGAAGGGGTAAGCTGTGACGTAGTGGGAGAGAGGCGTGGACATATATACACTACGAAACGTAAAATAGATAGCTAGTGGGACGTGGCCTCATAGCACAGGGAGATCAGCTCGGTGGTTTGTGACCACCTAGACGGGTGGGATAACGAGTGTGGGAGGGAGGAAGACACAAGAGTGGGACGATATGGGAACATGTGTATATGTATGACTGATTCACTTTGTTATAAATAAGAAACTAACACACCATTGTAAAGCAATTATACTCCAATAATGATGTTAAAAAATATTATGATACTATGACATGGGAGAAGGGATTATTGAAGAAGAGAGGATGAATGATAAAGGTTAGTGAAGCTTGTAATGGTAGGTTCTGACATGAACAAGAGTGTATGGTGTAAGGATGGCATCAAATTTTATTTTTTTATTTATTAAATGTATAATATTATTTAAGATTTACTTATTATAAGATCCAAATTATGCTCCAATAATGATGTTAAAAAATATTATGATACTATGACATGGGAGAAGGGATTATTGAAGAAGAGAGGATGAATGATAAAGGTTAGTGAAGCTTGTAATGGTAGGTTCTGACATGAACAAGAGTGTATGGTGTAAGGATGGCATCAAATTTTATTTTTTTATTTATTAAATGTATAATATTATTTAAGATTTACTTATTATAAGATCCATACTTTTTCCAATGATCTCTAATACCAGTTCAGCCACCTTATCAATGAAGTTTCTATACATGTATGGGTCTTTCTGCCTTTAATCCATAGTTGTAATCTAAATGCTAATCTCATGCTCTACAATAACTTCATCCTCTTTGATAAAACAAGTCATACTATTTGGCTGATTTTCTCAATGATTCTTTGTTATTTGCTCCTTCTTATAAATTTCAGAATCTGTTTGTTAGATTTTATGAAAACAAACAAACACAAGGACCAACTTAGGTGAACTGATAGAACATTAAATCCACAGATTCATAAATTTCTGGTAGCATCTTATACCTCTCTATTTATTTAAATCTGCTTTAAATTTTTTAATAAAGTGTTATAATTTTGTCCATTTCAGTTTTGTATCTTTGGTTAGATATATTTGTGAAATTTGTATAACTTATACATTATTAAATGAGAGTTTTAAAGTTACATTTCCTAACTATTTGTTGCTAGTGCATATGCAATTGCTATGTATCTATATATATTTTTTAATGCAATTCTGTTGAACACACCTATTAATTATCTTATTTGACCTGTAGATTCTAATTTTTCTGTTATGATTTCACACAAATATTCCAATCTCTTCAATCTGGGAACACAATAGTATTGCACTCTTGTACCCATTTGAAGTTAGGCATATTCCTGACTTGCCTTGGCCAATCAAATAAATAAAATGTGAGTGGAAATGACACGTCATTTCTGGATGGAAAAATGCAATTGTTGGGGATCAATTTCAATTTTCATTTCCACTCTCACTGCAAGTGTTATTGTGAAAATCATGTATGAAAGCTTTCGTCTTAATTGGGTCACCATCAACTGAGGTTCCTGATGAAATGTCAAGAGCACTTCTCTGCTCACTCTTGTTAGACATGAAGTGTGAATAAAATATAAGTTTTTGATTTTTAAGCTTCTGAAATTTTGTAGTTCTTTGTTATCAGAAAATAATCCAGCCCATTTTTATTAATACAATCCTACTGAAGTTTTACATATAAATTTGTCTCAAGAACAGTAACAACTTAATGTCTTTCTGTTAAATAATCATATTTCCATAGCTTCTTCTTGCCATAGAGCACTAACCAAGACCATTAGTATATTATTGAATAAGTCAGAGTACAGTATACACTCTGGTTTTGTTCCTAATTATGAGGAAAATACCATTTAGTATGAGGTTTGCTTGGCAATTTTGTAGATACTTTTTATCATATTAAAAAAAAATCAAGTAAACCATTCCTGGTTTGCTAAAAAGGAGTTTAGCTTTTAAAAAAAAATCATCAGTGGTTGTTGAATTTTATCTGATAATTTTTCTACATCTATTGACTTGCAGATACAGCTTTTCTCTTTTAATCCTTTAATGTGGTTAATTATATTACTTGATTTTTCTAATGTTAAACCAAATTTACATTTCTGGGTTTTATTCAACTTTACCATTATTTAAAATGTATTGCTAAATTCAATTCATTAATATTTTGTTTAAATTTTTGTCATTTATTTTCTTGATCAAGATTGGTCTTATAATCTTCCTTTCTAATATTGTCCTTGAGAGGTTTAGTTATAGAGATTATAAAATGAGTTGGAAAGTATTCTTATTTATCTAGACCCTGCAGAATTACATTAAGATTGAATGTATTTTTTCTATGTGTATATAATTCATAAATGAATAAATATTCACAGAGTGAGGACTATGCTATATGTTTTTAATGATGAAGGGATGCTGAAACTGTTTGGTGGCCAGTGGTGTATATAAAATGTATGATTCTCTAGTTTGGCATTTGAGGTTCTCTACAGTCTAGCTCTAGTCTCTTTTTAAAAATCTTAAGTCTAAGGGAAAATATTATTCTTCATTTCCATTAGCTATATTCATTTTCTTTGTATAACTGTATAGAATTGATATTTTAAGTACTTAAGAGAACTTGGATGGTCTTTGGTAAAATCTTACCCCTTTCCAGATATTTCTCTAAGGTCATGTAAATAAGGATTCACCCTTTAAATTCTAATTCCTTTTTAAGGTTGTTTCTTGTTCTACCACTCAAACTCCTACAACAGGAGGATGTTTCACCACTCTGCAATTACAGTGCAATATATCAAACTTATCCTCTCTCATAATATATGACCATCTCAGAAGACTAATAAAATTCATTACAGTCCATTGTTTATAAGGGTAAGAAAATGGAAATTATATTGTAGACACACAATAAATACGTGTGGATTGGATACACTATTGAATGAATGACTATGTCTTCGGTATCTTCCATTAAATTGTAAGATTCCTGAAGACAGATTCAATGCAGAGGTGTTCCATACAAGTATATTAAACTGAGGAATGCATGGAATAAACCAGTGCTAGAACTGACCCAGCTATTTTTCCCCCATTCTATTTTGCTATCCTGTATGTGAAGAATATAAATTCACAAAAAATACATATTTGAAACACCTCACAATTTTTTTTTCCTGAAATGGAACTGAATGTGCAAAAGGAGTTAACAGGAGAAGGGATTCCCTAAGGAGGTTTTCTCTAAAAACAGAATTTTTTTATAGATTGCCTCAGGGATTATTACACTAAATGCTCATAGTAAAATACAGAGTAATGTGGCTTCCATTTGCTCCTCATGCAGTCAAAAGGATTATGATATTCATGTGTGTGTGCTTGTTTGTGTGTGTGTATGTGAGTATGTGTGGGACAAGGTAGAATTATAAATAAATATTTACATAATATAATCAAAAGTGACATGTTGTTCCACAGTTAGGGATCATGAGACATGCACAAGACCAAAGGTGTGGTATTTTCTTTAAACATTTATAAATTAACAACACAATCAGATAGTCTCCAATTAAAAGCTAAGGTTTTAAATAATTAGAGATGCCAATGTGCTCTTTGTTTTTTTAAATCTGTGATTTCAAGTGTCTATTAGTTATTGAAATGAAAATTTAGACACTACCTTAAAATTGAGTCGTCCATGTCTTTTAGAAGACACAGATGCAGACAAATTTCATGTGTCTGGTTGTGATCCCAGTTATCATTATGATGTGAGTCTAATCATGTGGAGATTCTCTAGGGCCAAAAAAACAGCAAGGCCCAGTGAGGAGAACCCTTGGAAGGTTTGAAAGAAAACATGATGCAGAAGTACTTGGGCCTCATTTATATTTCAAACTGATGGCTTTGAAATTTAAGAAATGATAGTACTGGCAGGAATAATATCAGTTTATACTGTTAATTATATGATTTTCAGTATAGTACCTGGTTATGCGATGCAGTGTTGGGTAGTGGATAAGAATATGGGCTTTGTAATGATATTGTGTGTGTACATATCCACTTCTACTACCTATAAACTGCATGAACTTTACCAAGCTTTACAATTTCTTAGTTTCCTCACCTCTTAAACAAAGACAATAATAGTAAGTACCTCTTTGGGTGGTTTGGGGAATTAATGGATTAATAAATGTAAAGCACTTACGACAATGCCAGGCATATTGAAGGAGTTTATAATTATTATTATTATTGAGGCATAATATTAAAATAGAATTAACAGTGAGCTCCATATCTGGGGGCAGGGAGGTATTTGGAAAAGCAAAATTTTACCTTAAAGAAAATGACTTTGAATAACTATCAGATATGTTGATTGTATTAACTCTTTGCCGCTTTTCTTCTAGTCAAATTGGGAACAAACATAAATCTTGTTAAATAAAAATTTTGGAAAGAAATGTGACTGGTATATAAAATCTAGAATTTAAATGACTGAGATTTAGAATGGAAAAGAAAATGTGACTTTACAGTAGCAACTTCTCCTGAGAAATTCTTTATATTTCCTCCTATCAAATAAGTGCAGGAATTATTATACTAAGAGGAGAATGACATTTAAGGAAGAAGATTTGGGAAATTAACATGATTAAAACTTTGTGAAAGGCTCTTTCTTTCTCCCTATCTCTGTCAGCTTTTGTCTTAATTATTGTTCAACTCCCTTACAATGGCAGTCAACATAGTTTTTCAAATAGGCCCCAAACAGTTTCTGTTAAACTTATGTTACACAGGACTGTGTAACATAAGCAACCAACTGCTTACTAGACAGTTTTCTTTCAATATCCCACAGACAATTCAAACTCCTCAAAGGAGCCTTTCATCTGACCCCATTAAATCAAATACTCATTTTTTGCCCCTTTTTTTAGTGAAGGACACCTTTGTTCACCCAGTGACTCAAGTCTATATAAAGCCCTGGTTCATTCTAGTATACTTCCCTTCCATATTTTCCACATGTAAGTTTCCTGCATTCTGGGAATTTTGTACCTTTTGGAGCTTTTTATCCACTCTTTTCTATTAATTAACCAGTCACTCCCTTTTGAATTAGGCTTTCATATTTTGTTAATCTCTTGGCTGCACAATTTCATACTTGTTTATCCTCCAGGCTCACCTCCCTCTGCTTTGCCCCTCTAATTCTTTATGTCATTTCCTTGCATAAAATGTAATAATGGCTTCCCATGGATAAAATCAAATTCTTTGGAATTGAACATGTTTGGAATAAGCAGGATTTGGTCCTTGGCTACTTATTGAGCTTACTGTATCACAATTCCCTAAATATGAAACTCCTAATATACCATGCTGGCTTGAATTTTAGAATGATCTGTTATAACTGATCATGTATATATATTTGATTACTTGAAATCTCTAAATTTATGGTCAGGAAACTACAGCCTGTGGCTATCATGTGCTTTTGTAAATAAAATTTTATTGGAATAGAGCCATACTTCTTCTTTTACATATAATCTATGGATGACTTCACACTATAAGACAGAGTTGAATAATTGTGATAGACACTAGTTGATCCCTCAAACCTATAATACTTTCAGGCCATATACAGAAAAAGCTTCCCTTACTCAGGTCTAAATTGTTGTCATAAATAATAAGGAAACTTGATTCAAAGCAGGATTTTAGAAGTCAAGGGTTATAAGAGGTGTTCTTTTGTTTTGTTGTTGTTTTGTTTTTACTTCATCAACTTCATATAAGTGAATAAGTTTTATTTAAAAAAAACACTTGGTTAGCATTTATTATAGGCAGAGCTTATATCTATTGTGTGTTCTTTATCCACAAGAACTAAGATGCTATATCATCTTCCAAAATTCCATTTTGACCACATTATTCTCTGCTTTGAAAATTGCCATCATTAATGGGCCAGAAATCTGAAAGTCAAACACTTCCCAGCTGGTGGCAGCTATGAGAAAAGGCTTCACAGACCTCCAAACACAGGGACCATAATTTACTGACAACCTAAACTGCTGAGCTAATATCCATGGCTGATTTTGCACTGAGGCCATGGCTCCCATGGGCTCTTCCAGCCAGTGACTGAGTTCAGCATCTATTCTAAGGCAGACGTTTTCCTACAAAATGTATGTTCCTCAGATGCTTGCTTTGGCTTGAGGATTCCTTGAAGGGCTTGTCAAACATTCTTTAGATTGCATGGTGGTCTAGGATGCTTATACCCAACCTTCCTTCCCTCTTTCCTTCACTCAAAGTCAGACTTGCATCAAGATCTGACAGCTCTGCCAGGCTTGCATGGATTCCTCCTCATTTTTCTCTCACAGGCATTTTCTATTAAATTCTAATATCATTATCTCTACCTGTCTAATCTCTACATCTCAAGACCCTTAGCAATCTTTTCATCTATAACCTTAATTATCCTTTGCCATGTAATTAATATATTCCCCCAAACTTAAAATATTTTGCACAACAAAGGAAACCATAAACAAAATGAAAAAACAATCTACGGAAAGGGAGAAAATATTTGCAAATGATGAGACCAAGAAGGGATTAATCTGCAAAATATACAAATAGCTCATACAGCTCAATATCAAAAAAACAAACAACACAATCAAAAAATGGGCAGAAGGTCTGAATAAACATTTCTCCAAAGAAGACATACAGATGGCCAACAGACACACGAAAGGATGTGCAACATCATTAATTATTAGAGAAATGTAATTAAAAACTATAATGAAGTATCACCTCACAGCAGTCAGAATGGTCATCATCAAAAATTCTACAACTAATAAATGCTGGAGAAAGTGTGGAGAAAAATAAACCCTTTTACACTATTGGTGGAAATGTAAATTGGTAGAGCCACTATGGTAAACAGTATGGAGGTTCCCTAAAAAAACTAAAAATAGAGTTACCATATGATCCTGTATTTCCACTCCTGGGCATATATCTGGAGAAAACTGTAATTCAGAAAGACATATACCCCACTGTTCATTACAGCACTATGTACAATAGTCAAGAAATGGAAGCAACCTAAGTGTCCATTGACAGATGAATGTATAAAAAAGATGCGGTATACATATGAAATGGAATATTACTCAGCCATAAAAAAGAATGAAATAATGTCATTTGCAGCAATAAGGATGGACCTAGAGATTATCATACTAAGTGAAGTAAGTCAGACAGAGAAAGACAAACATCATATGATATCACTTATATGTGGAATATTAAAAAAAGATATTTATGAACTTATTTACAAAACAGAAAGAGACTCACAGACATAGAAAACAAACTTATGGTTACCAAAGAGGAAAGGGGGGAAGGGATAAATTAGGGGTTTTGTATTAACATATACATGTTACTGTGTATAAATTAGATGACAAATAAGGTCCTACTGTTAAAAACAACAACAAACAAACAAAAATCACACATATTCCTAGGTTCTGAATATTAGGACAGGGATGTCTTTGGTCACCATTATTCTGCCTACCACGGTATACAACCATCAAAAGAAATAAACTACAATGGTGTAACCTCATAGGAATGAACCCCAGCCATAAAATATTAAATGGAAACAATTATACTCAAAAGATTATATATAACAGGACATCCTTCTTATAAAGAAAAAAAAAACCTTTTAAACTGTATATACTTAAAAAACAATGAAGCATTATAGAAATTGGTTTTTGGGGCACTCTAGTGGTATTGCAAGAAGAGGTGGATTGGGAATAGGGACTGGAATGATGGAGGTGACATTTTGGAACAACTGCAGTGATGCCTCAGCTATAGCTTACTTTGTCTTATTCTTCACATAATTTTTAACAGTATGGATTTTTAATGGATATTTAAAGCTGATAATTTTTTGTGATATGGAAATTGTTATACATCCCATAGGAAATTTAAATCAATATTTCTGCCCTTTAGGTTAAAAAATACATATATTAAACTTTACGTATGTAACTCCATATGTGAAAACAATTATAAGAAAATAAATGGAAAGGTAGATTAGTGAATTTGAAAGCACTTAACTGGGTTTTCAGAGTCAGGCCATACAGCATCATCTTGCTGAGTGCTCCCATTGCACTTTGGTGGTTTTCTCAGTGAGATTAATCTGATTTTGGCCTGAGTGAAGTTATAGATAATATTATGATTGACTTTGGTTTTCAATTTAGTGTTTTTCCTTTGAACAATTATGCACAGGAGAATATCTCTATACTGTGGTGTGAGAGGCAGGACTAAATAGGACCATGTGTTAACTCTCTCTTCACAACATCTGAACATAGATTCATCTATGCTAATAAGAGTTTCAGAAACTGAGCAGAAAATCATTCATATGTATAAGAAGCAAGATATTTTGTTCAGAATGGAGATATCAATTCAATTTACTGGTCACTTAAGAGGTCTGGGCACCCCAAATTATTTTATAGCACCTTGTACACATATCATATATCATGCTTTTCAGTGTCTTCTCAGATCCATTATCTTATTACGGCTACCCTGTGATCTTGTATGATGGTTGAAAAAGCATAATTATTGCCATTCTACAGATGAGGATGCTGAGATATGACAAGATTAAATACCTCATATGAGTATAAACCTCATCATCATCTGATGATAGAGCTTATACCAGAATTCAAATCTTCAAAATCCTAGCTATATTAATTAAATTAATGCTTGTTGCAACAAATACCAAAATTCATAATAGTTAACATATGATTGAAGTTCCTCACTTGGATAAAGTCCAAAGTAGGTGCTCCTAATTGGCAGGCAATTTTCTCCAAGTGTGAATTAGGGACACAGATTTTACCAGTAGCTTCCAAAGTCATTGTCTTTTTCTGCATCAAGCAAGTGTAAGAGTAAATAATATGGAAGATTTATACAAGCCAGACCCAGAAGTGGCATGCATCACTTCCACTCACATTACATTTGTAGAACTCAGTTTAATGCCAAGAAAATTCTGGGAAATATCATCTACTTGTGTCCCCAGAAAGAAGAAACTGTTTACAAGTTTAGTGAACAGGTAGTCTATTTTTGCCATATTAGCCAAGCACTCTTTTCACTATTCCAAGTTATGACACAGATTAATTTTTATCCATTTCCCCCACCAAAGTCATGAAACTCTGAAGACTGATAAGTTTATTCCCTGTTAGAAACTCTAATAGGCCCAGTGAACATGTTCAATGCATGATATCAATGTGTTCGTTGACGCAGATATAAAAGGGGTTCTCCAATAAGGAGACAGGGATTTTATGTTAACCTTACCATGGTTAACACTGCAATGGCCACCTGAATACACATATATATAAGCATATCGTTTCTACTCACAACACTCTGACACCAAATGTGTGTGGTATTTTTTTCACACTACTCAATTCTCCAACTCTCAATACCAACTGGGTGACCTACCATTCAACTCAATTCTGCCATTAACTACCCAGAGTATGAGATACATAGGGTGAAGTATGGGGAAATGGATGTAGGCCTCCATGTCCTCTCTAGGTGGGTCACTTTCCCAGCACCTGGATGAGGTCACCACTCCAGAAGCTTTCCGAACTCTGTAGTTTAGGGATTTTACAGAAGTTCCATTTCATAGTCATGATCAATTAAATCATTTGTCATTGGTAATGGAATTCATTGTCCTCCCTGGAAGTCTGGAGATAGGGCTGAAAGTTCCAACCCTCTAATCACATGGTTGGACTTTCTGGTGACCAGACCCCATCCTGAAGTTATCTAGTAGTCCCTCAGCTAAGAGTCATCTCATTAATTTACCAAGGCACTCATCACTCATTCCAAGGATTTTAGGAGCTCTTTGTCAGACACCAGAGGCAAAGATGAGATTTTTACAACAAAAGATGCTCTTATCATCCCTGTCACTCGGGAAATTCCGAAGGTTTTAGAAGCTTTTTTCCCAGGAACCATAGACAAAGACTAAATATATATTTCGAATTATCAATATGTCACGATATCATACACACACCAGTTTTATACATGCTTTATAGATAACATTAATAAGTTAGTTAATGTAAGATGTCTGAAAAAGGAAGAAGTTTCTTCATGATGTTGTGTTTAATAACATTGTCCATTTTATTAGCCATATTTTGTGTGTCAGAACCTGCGTTCAAATACTGAGCAGTAAGGTGAAACAAGAGGGAAATGCAATGACATGGTATATCACACATGGATATGATCTTTTTTTTTTTTTTTTTTGTGGTACGCAGGCCTCTCACTGTTGTGGTCTCTCCCATTGTGGAGCACAGGCTCCGGACGCGCAGACTGAGTGGCCATGGCTCACGGGCCCAGCCGCTCCGCAGCATGTGGGATCTTCCCTGACCGGGGCACGAACCCGTGTCCCCTGCATCATCAGGAGGATTCTCAACCACTGAGCCACCAGGGAAGCCCGGATATGATCTTTTGAAAAAGTTTACCCCACTGCAATTATATCATTGGTCTTGACTTTCTTAAGGTCTGCTTGAATAAATGAATATTCCATGAACTGCTACAGCTATAACTATCTGTAATTCAGGGATGATCTATAAAGAAAATAGTAAAGTGTTCTATGATACTTTTAACCTCTTCATGGAAATTGGATTGTCAGTGGATTAGATAAAGAACCCATGTAATATTTCTTGTAAAATCAGAGTCTGATCAAATTCCCTGCAATTGGCAGAGGTCAAATACAGTAGCCTGCTCTCCAACCTTAGTTCCTGAGAGCACAGCATACACCAGCCCATGTATCCAACCCACTCATCATTCTGTACTGTCTCTAGGAGTATTCTGGGTATCTTCTCAGCAGCCTCTGCTTGTTCCCTTTTTCTTTTCTTTCCTAGACAGCCACCTCTGCAGAGGCTACCTAAGATCCTAAACCTGTCACAAAAGCAGCAGTAGCCCACATACCAACATTCATTTTTGGGGGTAAATCATGCTGCTCACCTGAACAGAACCCAGGTCTGGTTTCTGAGATGCTGCATTCTCATCAACTTTCTAGACTAATCAAGTATTTTTAGGAGGTTTTTAAATGATTAAACTCTTTCTTAAAATGAAATCTTTCATCGAAGTATACTATACAAAATAAATAAGAAGTTATCTACCATGCAAAAAAGATAAAGTAGATAAAAGTTGTGTTGGGTTGCCCAGACTTCCACTGTTTAGCTACTACCCTTGTAAATGGCTCCAAACATATCACCATATGCTCCCAAGGCATTGTGTTATGGGGTCTAAATCCACTGTATTAATCCAGAGACATGGGTTTGGGCCTTGATTTCCTCCTAGTCTCTGGAGATTTATAGGCATCCTTCTTTCTGTCCCACACCTCTTTTCAGCCTAGTGTTTTATACTGATCCCCAGTAACTTGGATGAGGCTTTTGGGCCTCCTTCATGCCCCTCTTACTATGAGAGTAGGCCCCATTGTGAATGGACAAATTGCCCAGAACTATGATGCAACTTGAAACTTCCTGCTTCCACATTCTTCCCTGCCTCAATAGACCATGAAGGTGATTGCTGTTATTTGCTTTCAATGATTCAATGCTCCAGCTTGGATTCTACCTAAGGACATATCAACTTCAAGTGTAGAGAAATAGCCAGTATATGTGAAAACAGATATGTCCAAATTAGGCATAGTCAGACCTCAAACTGGGACCTCCCTCAATCCTTCATCCTCCACACTAGTTGCAATTTGTCCTGGATGTTATGTTCTTTACACCTGGCCCACAAGTTCTTCTAGAAGTTCCTTAGGGCCCGTGTCCATGAGAGTGTTAAACATATTGTCACTGGTTGCTGAAATAGGTATTTGCATGACAGAACCCTCTCTTAGCTGCACTCTGTTCAGTGAGATGGAATAACAAGCCTGATTTTATCCAGTATGTCTATTGAAATGGAGACCTTATGTTAAACCATGAAACCCTGGTCTGAGGAGTCCTCAATGAGGCTACTTAATGGTGGAGGTGACTGCCCAAGACATTGGTCTGCCTTATGTCCATCACAGCCACCCTGAGTACTGAGGGCAGTAAGATCTTCATACACATATAGCTCAATTCTTTCCATTTGTGCTAGGAATTTCACAAGTTGGGTTAAACAACAAGAAAAACAAGGAGGAAAGAGGAGAAGACACTGGGACCCTGGTGGAATATTCTAATATGGGGTTTAAGTCGATGTGCTAAAGGAATAAAAGGTATACAAATGCGATATAACAATGTCAGATCCCTTTAAGGGTGGACATGGTAGTTTCCTCTACCCTTATTTCAGATACCTTCTTAAATTGTATTATATTGAAGGAGGCTTTCTACCTAAGCCCTATATCAACATACACACATACACATACACAACAGGCTCACACATGTGTGCACATGTGCACCTGTTCTTATACAAATAAAATATTAGTTAATATTTGGCATTTTCCATACTTATATACTGAGCATTGATTTTCTTTCTGAATGTCTGAACTTGAGGTTCAACCATTTTAATATCACTCATTATTATTCATGAGATGCATACAGGGTGAGGAGTTTTTACTGAAAAATTTCATTGAGGTCTCATTATAACAACCAAACTCATTTGACCACTCCATAGTCCTGAAAGTTTTATCTTAGCTCGAAGAATGATAGTTATTGATACTGTGGGGTTTAAAGGGACAAACATTTTCGTTGTTGAGGTGTAGAAAGAAAATCAATTTTTATATCTGGAGAAACACAATCAATGATGCATTACTTTAGAACCAAGATTGAAAGGGGGATAACTATAGAACCATTTTTGCCACCAGATGGTGTTTGTCTGCTTCTGTGTACTAGTTGCAATCAATAAGTTAACACAGGTCTCTGTATGCACAGAGGCAGTGATTCTTAAACATTTTAGAATCATTATAATACATTTTATAGGTTCAGCTAAACATAGGACTCTGGCTGATTATGATTAAACATGCTGATACTAAATTTCATATTGATCTTACAAATATCAGTGCATGCAGAGAAGCAGTGAGAACAATGTTTGTAACTAGAAGGAGCATTTTAACTTTAAAAGATAATGGGGACAGTTTTTAGTGTAACATCAGGCAGAAGTTTGGATTCACCCAGTTGACTTTCATCATGTAGGAAATGGATTCTGTTTTTCCTTTCATACTATTAGACATTAATTATAGACTATGTTTAATTTTCTGAAGTACATAGCCAGCAAAATTGTATTCAAGTATCTTGAAAATAAAAAGAAGAAAAAAATTATTTTCTCAATATTTTCTTAGAACTGTAAACATAGTAATTAATACAACTTAAAATTATTTCTACTTCCTTGAATGTTTACCATTCAATAAAAGAGACAGATGAACTGTACTGAATTCATCAAATACAAAAACTATAAAAGTTATTTTTGAAAAGGACATACATTGGATTGAAAAAAAAAGGACTCTGGTTCAGACTGGATACTACCATGCTATGTGACTTTGTACCCAAACTCTTAACTAGACTGAGTATTTGTATCCTCACCAAGATTTCAAAGAGGAGGGTATAAAATTTTCTGAAGTTTCGTATAGCTCTAAAAATTATATGATACTATTATCTTATTAAATTTCACAGCTGTTTGAGAGGAAGCTGCATTAGTACAAATGGGAAATGAGATTGCTCACAGAAGCCAAATCTACATTTGATGATTCACTCATTTCCAGTCATTTCATCTGCAGATCCACTGACTGATGTAGATACTTTATATATTCTCAAAGCCATCAGATGATGCAACACATATAAAGAGCTCTCTCTCAATTATGAGTTATGTGTTCAACTGAGCTTGAGGAGAAAATAAATAATGAAAACATTTGTACTATGTGAGGAAGGGCACTGTTCTTCATAAAAATTGATAAATGAAGTATTCTTATTGTCAAATTGTTAACTGCTCTGAAAAATATTGTGCCGTGGTGTTACTAAGTTGATTAGAAATCATTGGGAAATTATAGTGTATGAGATGCATAAAGAATAGATAATCTTTTCTTAGAGCCTCAGGTAACTTCATAGAGCTTTTGTCTTCAAGATGTTTCAAAAACTTTTAAAAAGATTTTAAATGTCACAATTGATTCATTCTCCTTTCTTCTCCATCACTTTGATTTGCTACCAGAGTTGCCTGTGCCAGGTTAGAGAGGAGACCAACAAAGCACATGGTCTCAACAAGGTCAAAGAATTAACAAAACTGTATTCACTGTAAATATAGCCCAATTTACTCAGTATTATCAGGTTTCTTTCAGTGTGGCCTTAGGGACTTATCAATTCCATCAACTGTAGGACTCATTTTAGGGATATATTTATAAAAGTAGGTAAACAACAAAGGGGAAACCTCTACTACTCTTCATGCTGTGCTTTAATATCCTCATCTATAAAATAGATCTATTCCCATGAAAATATTAAATATGTCGAATAGTAAGACTTAACTATTGGAATTATATCAATTTCATATTGTAGTTTACTGTGAGCATTGCATTTTATCCCCATTCTGCTTTATTTTTTTTAAAAGAGATATTTACACACCTTTATTCACAACAAAACTATTTATTCCAGAAGTGGGAGTTTCCTAAGTGTCCATCGGTGGGTGAATTGATAAACAAAATGTGTTACATACATATGATGGACTACTTTCAGCCTTAGCAAGGAAGGAGGATTTCTTGCCACATGCTGCAACATGGATGAAACTTGACAAAATTAAGCTAAGAGAAACATGTCAGTCACAAAAAGACAAATTTCACTTATATGAAGTACCTAAAGTACTGAAATTCATAGAAAAGGAAAGTAAAATAATGGTTATGAGGGGCTGGGAAGATGAGGTAAAGGAGAGTTGTTGTTTAAAGGAAATTGAGTTTCAGATTTGCAAGATGAAAAAGTTCTTACACTTAACATTTCTAAACTGTGAACTTAAAAATGGTTAAGATGATAAATTTTATATGATGTGTACTTTAACACCATAACAAAGAAGAAAATTAGTATATGTAGATCGATAAAACAAATATTGTAAAATATTAACTGTTGAATGTAGGTAGTAGGTAAATGGGATTTCATTGTATCATTCTTTCAATTTTTCTGTTTTTTTTTTTTTTTTTTTTGGTGGTATGCGGACCTCTCACTGTTGTGGCCTCTCCTGTTGCGGAGCACAGGCTCCTGATGCACAGGCTCAATGGCCATGGCTCACGGGCCTAGCCACTCCACGATATATGGGATCTTCCTGGACCAGGGCATGAACCCGTGTCCCCTTAATCGACAGGTGGACTCTCAACCACTGCATCACCAGGGAAGCCCTATTTTTCTGTATTTTTGAAAATTTTAAAAATCAAAAGTTGAAAAGAAAAAAGGACATATTTAATGATTCCACTTATATGAAATTTTTGGACTAGAAACATTTAAAGAGACAGGAAAAAGAATAGAGATTGCCAGGGACTGAGGCAGAGGGAGAGTTTAAGGTGAGAAAAATAGGTAGACACAGAATGTGGTGATGAATGCACAGCAATGTGAATGTAAATATGCCACAAAAATTTCACACTTTAAAAACATTATAATTGCAATTCCTGTGTTATACATTTTACCACAATTTTAAAAATTAAAATGAGCATACAGTAAGCATATCATTCCCTTTATAGTATTTCAATACCAACTTTTCCAGTTTCAAAGTAGTAAGTTCAATATATTTTTCCACATTAATTTTTTAAAGTTTTTTATTGGAATACAGTTGCTTTACAATGTTGTGTTTCTACTGTACAGCAAAGTGAATCAGCTGTACGTATACTTATATCCCCTCTTTTGTGGATTTCCTTCCCATTTAGGTCACCACAAAGCATTGAGTAGAGTGCCCTGTGCTATAGAGTAGGTCCTCATTAGTTATCTGTTTTTACATAGTATCAATAGAATATATATGCCAATCCCAATCTCCCAATTCATCCCACCCACCTTTCCCCCGTGGTATCCATATGTTTGTTCTCTATGTCTGTGGCTGTATTTCTGTTTGTAAAAAAATCATATATACCAATTTTTTCAGATTCCTCATATATGAGTTAATATATGATATTTGTTTTTCTCTGACTTACGTCACTCTGTATGACAGTTTCTAGGTTCATCCACATCCCTACAAATTAAACAATTTCATTCCTTTATATGGCTGAGTAAAATTTTATTGTATACATTTACCACATCTTCCATATGCATTCCTCTGTTGATGGATATTTAAGTTATTTCCATGTCCTGGTTATTGTAAATAATTCTGCAATGAACATTGGGGTGTATGTGTCTTTTTGAATTATGGTTTTCTCTGTGTATATGACCAGGAGGGGTATTGCTGGGTGACATGGTAGTTCTATTTTTAGTGTTTTAAGGAACCTCCATACTGTTCTCCATAGTGGCTGTAGCAATTTACATCCCCACCAACAGTGTAAGATGGTTCCCTTTTCTCTACACCCTCCCCAGCATTTATTGTTTTTAGATTGTGTGATCATGGACATTCTGACCAGTGTGAGGTGACACCTCATTGTAGTTTTGATTTGCATTTCTCTAATAATTACTGATGTTGAGCATCTTTTCATGTGTTTGTTGGCCATCTATATTTCTTCTTTAGAAAAATGTCTATTTAGGCCTTCTGCCCATTTTTTGATTTTTTTTTTTTTTTTTGATATTGAGCTGCATGAGCTGTTTGTATATTCTGGAGATTAATCCTTGGCCCATTGCTTTGTTTGAAAATATTTTCTCCCATTCTGAGCATTGTCTTTTAATCTTGTATATGGTTTCATTTGCTGTGCAAAACCTTTTAAGTTTAATTAGGTCTCGTTTGTTCATTTTTGTTTTTATTCTCATTACTCAAGAAGGTGGGTCAAAAAAGATCTTGCTGAGATTTATGTCAAAGTGTGTTCTGCCTATGTTTTCCTCTAAGAGTTTTATAGTGTCTGGCCTTACATTTAGGTATTTAATTCATTATGAATTTATTTTTGTGTATGGTGTTAGGGAGTGTGCTAATTTCATTCTTTTACATGTAGCTATCCATTGTTCCCAGTACCACTTATTGAAAAGCCTCTCTTTACTCCATTGTATATTCTTGTCTCCTTTGTCATAGATTAGGTGACCATAGGTGTGTGTGTTTATCTCTGGGCTTTTGTTCCATTTCATTCCATTGATCTATATTTCTGTTTTTGTGCCAGTATCATACTGTCTTGATTACTGTAGCACAGTAGTAGAGTCTGAAGTCAGGGAGCCTTATTCCTCCAACTCCTTTCTTTTTTTTTTTTCCTCAAGACTGCTTCTTCTATTCAAGGTCTTCTGTGTTGCCATACAAATTGTGAAATTTTTTGTTCTAGTTCTGTAAAAATGCCATTGGTAATTTGATAGGGATTGCATTGAGTCTGTAGATTGCTTTCGGTAGTATAGTCATTTTCACAATATTGATTCTTCCAATCCAAGAACATGGTGTCTGTCTCCATCTTTTTGTGTTGTCTTTGATTTCTTTCATCTGCATCTTATAATTTTTTGCATACAGTTTTTTTGACTCCTTAGGTAGGTTTATTCCTAGGCATTTTATTCTTTTTGTTGAAATGGTAAATGGGATTGCTTCTTTAATTTCTCTTTCTGATCTTTTGTTGTTAGTATATAGGAATGCAAAAGATTTTTTGTGCTTTAATTTTGTATCCTGCAACTTTGCTAAATTCATCGATTAGCTCTAATAGCTTTCTGTTGCTACATTTAGGATTTTCTATGTGTGGTACCATGTCATTTGCAAACAGTGACAGTTTTATTTCTTTTCCAATTTGGATTCGTTTTATTTATTTTTCTTCTCTGATTGCTGGGCTTCCCAAACTATGTTGAATAATAAGGGTGAAAGTGGGCACCCTTGTCTTGTCCCTGATTTTAGAGGAAATGTTTTCAGTTTATCACCATTGAGAGTAAAGTTTGCTGTGGTTTTGTCATATATGGCCTTTATTATGTTGATGTAGGTTCCCTCTATGTCCACTTTCTGGAGGGTTTTTATCATAAATAGGTGTTGGATTTTGTTCAAAGGTTTTTCTGCATCTATTGACATGATCATATGATTTTTATTCTTCAATTTGTTAATATAGTGTATCACATTGATTGATTTTCATATATTGAATAATCCCTTGCATCCTTGGGATAAATACCACTTTATCATGGTGTGTGATCCTTTTAATGTGTTTTTGGATTTGATTAGCTAGTATTTTGTTGAGGATTTTTGCATCTATGTTCATTAGTGATATTGGCCTGTAATTTCTTTTTTGTGTGATATCTTTGTCTGGTTTTGATATCAGGGTTATGGTGACTTTGTAAAATGAGTTTGGGTGTGTTCTTGTCTCTGCAATATTTTCGAAGAGTTTGAGAAGGTTAGTTATTATCTTTTCTCTAAATGTTTCATAGACTTTACTTGTGAAACCATCTGGTTCTGGACTTTTGTTTGTTGGAAGATTTTTAATTAGTTTCAATTTTTTTTACTTGTCGTTTGTCTGTTCATATTTTCTATTATGCCTGGTTCAGTCTTGGAAGGTTGTACCTTTGTAAGAACATGTCCATTTCTTGCAGGTTGTCCATTTTATTGGTATAGAGTTGCTTGTTGTAGTTTCGTATGATCTCGTGTATTTCAGCAGTGTCAGTTGTAACTTCTTTTTTGTTTCTAGTTTTACTGATTTGAGTCCTCTCCCTTTTTTTGATGAGTCTGGCTAAAGGTATATCAATTTTGATTTTCATCTCAAGGAACCAGCTTTTAGTTTGATTTATCTTTGCTCTTATTTTTTATTTATTTATTTTTCTGTTCTGATCTTCATGATTTCTTTCCTTCTACTAACTTTGGGTTTGTTTGTTCTTCTTTCTCTAGTTGCTTTAGGTATAAGTTTAGATTATTTATTTGAGATTTTTCTTGTTTTTGAGGTAGGATTGTGTGGTTATAAACTTCCTTCTTAGAACTGCTTTTGCTGCATCCCATAGGTTTGGGTCATCATGTTTTCATTGTCATATGTTTCTAGGTATTTTTTGATTTCCTCTTTGATTTCTTCAGTGATCTCTTGGTTATTTCATAGCATGTTGTTTAGCTTCCATGTGTTTGTAATTTTTAAGGTTTTTTTTTCCTGTAATTGATTTATAAACTCATTGCTTTGTGATCAAAAAAGATGCTTGATAGGATGTCAATTTTCTTAAATTTACTGAGGTTTGATTTGTGACCCAAGATGTGATCTATCTTGGAAAATGTTCCATGTGCACTTGAGAATAATGTGTATCCCACTGCTTTTGGATGGAATGTCATATAAATATCAATTAAGTCTATCGAGTGTAATGTGTAATTTAAGGCTATGATTCCTTATTAATTTTTTGTCTGGATGATCTATCCATTGGTGTAAGTGGAGAATTTCCCCATTTATGGGTGTTAGCATTTGACTTATGTATCGAGGTACTCCTATGTTAGGTATATAAATATTTACAATTGTTATATCTTCTTCTTGGATTGATCCCTTGATCCTTATATAGTGTCCTTCTTTGTCTCTGTAACAGTTTTTATTTTAAAGTCTATTTTTTTCTGATATGAGTATTGCTACTCCAACTATTTTTGATTTCCATTTGCATGGAATATCTTTTTCTATCCCCTCACTTTCAGTCTATATGTGTTCTTAGGTCTGAAGTGGGTCTCTTGTAGACAGCGTATACATGGGTCATGTTTATGTATCCATTCAAGCAGTCTGTGTCTTTTGGTTTGTGCATTTAATTCATTTACATTTAAATTAATGATTGCCATGAATATTCCTCTTGACATTTTCTTAATTATTTGGGGTTTCTTTTTGTAGGTCTTTATCTTCTCTTTTGTTTCCTGCCTAGAGAAGTTCTTTTATCATTTGTTGCCAAGCTGGTCTTGTGGTGTTGAATTCTCTTAACTTTTGCTTTTCTTGATATCCCCATCAAATCTGAATGAGAGTCTTGCTGGGTAGAGTAATCTTGGTTGTAGGTTTTTTTTCCTTTCATCACTGTAAATATATCATGCCATTTTCTTCTGACTTGCAGAGTTTCTGCTGAAAGATCAGCTGATAACTTTATGGGGATTCCCTTGCATGTTATTTGCAGCTTTTCCCTTGCTGTTTATGATATTTTTCTTTGTATTTAATTTTTGTTAGCTTGGTTAATATGTGTCTCAGCATGTTTCTTTGGGTTTATCCTGTTGGGACTCTCTGTGCTTCCTGGACTTGATTGACTATTTCCTTTCCCATGTTAGGGAATTTTTCAACTATAATCTTTTAAAATATTTTCTCAGACCCTTTCTCTTTCTCTTCCTCTTCTGTGACCTCTATAATTAGAATATTGGTGTGTTTAATGTTGTCCAAGAGGTGTCTGAGACTGTCCTCAATTCTTTTCATCCTTTTTTTTTTTTACTTTTATTCTCCTCTCTGGCAGTTATTTCCACCATTCTATTTTCCAGGTCACTTATCCGTTCTTCTGCCTCAGTTATTCTGCTATTGATTCCTTCTAGTGTATTTTTAATTTTAGTTATTGTGTTCATCACTGTTTACTTGTTCTGTAGTTCATCTAGGTCCTTGTCAAAGGTTTCTTATATTTTCTCCATTCTGTTTCCAAGATTTTGGATCATATTTACTACCATCACTCTGAATTCTTTTTCAGGTAGATTGCCTATTTCCTCTTCCTTTATTTGGTCTTGTGGGTTTTTACTTTTCTCCTTCATCTGCGACATAGTTCTCTCTCATCTCATTTTGTCTGACTTACTGTGTTTGAAGTCTCCGTTTTTGCAGGCTGTAGGGTTGTAGTTCCTCTTGCTTCTGGTGTTTGCCCCCAGTGGGTGAAGTTGGTCCAGTGGCTTGTGTAGGTTTCCTGTTTGAGGGACTGATGTCTGAGTTCTGGTGGATGGAGCTGGATCTTTTCCCTCTGATGGGCAGGGCCACATCAGGCAGAGTGTTTTGGGTGTCTGTGGGTTTAGTACAACTTTAGCCAGTCTATCTGCTCATGAGTGGTTTCATGTTCCTGTCTTGCTTGTTATTTGGTGTGGGGCCTTTTGCACTGGAGCCTGCAGGCAGTTGGGTGGAGCTGGGTCTTGTAGTTGAGATGGAGACCTCTGGGAGAGCTGTCACTGATTGATATTCCCTGTGGCCAGGAATTCTCTGACGTTCCAGTGTACTGGACTTGGAGCTCTCACCCCTGGGTCTCAGGTCCAACCCCTAGCCTGGGAACTAAGACCCCACAAGCCACACATGTTGGCAGAAAAGGGGAAAAAAAGAAAAGAAAAATGGAAAATATTAAAAAAAGCCAGAAGAACACAAATGAAAACAAACAAAACCCAAGAAAAATAGCAAAGACAAAACAAGCAAACAACAACATCAACAGTTAAAAACAAACAAACGAACATACAAACAAAACCCCAGACAAATGGTAAAAGCAAAACTAACAAACAAAAACAAAAAAAAAACCCAAACACATACAAAATACGAAACAAAAACAGAGAAAACAGAAAACAAGAGACCAACCAGGCAAATAAAAGAATCCCCAAATGAAATGAAACAATTAAAGAACAAAACTCACAAAAATAAAAAATAATAAAAGAAACAAAAACAGAATGCAAACTGAAGAAAAAAAACGAAGAAAACAAAACAAACACAAAAGTGATAGAAAAAGATGATAAAATGATAAGAACAAATAGAACAAAGGAAAAAGAGATAAAAACAAAGTAGAACAAAGGAAAGGAAAAAAACTAAGGAAAAAACACAGAACAACAAAAAAGTAATGTAGAAATAGAAATAAAAAAATGTTTTTTAATTTAAAAAAACTAAATAAATATAAAAACAAATAAAAATCCCCACAACAAAAGAACAAAAGAAATCATAAAAAAATAGTAATAATTATATTTTCCTTGGTCTCTGCTGTCAGTGTCCTTGCTCCCACTGTTAGTCACAGCCAAACTCTGCCTCCCCAGAATGCCCTCCAAAACCTCTAGGTAGTTCTCTGGTCTCCCTGTGGGCACTATGGAGGCAGCTCAGACTCTGGCCTGGCCCAACTCCAACGTGTACTAGTCCCCAAAGTCCATGGCTGCTAGAGCTAGACTGGTTTCAGTTGTGGGAACACTCATTGTCCATTCAGATATTCCATAGATGCAGGGTTTACCAAGCTGATTGCAATTATTTAATCTGCAGTTTGTGTAGCTGCACAGAAAGATTTTTCTTCCTCTTCCTTAGTCACCATGCCCCTGGGGCTCATTTGTGGTTTTAGCCCCATGTCGGCCTGTTGGCCACTCACAGGAGTCTGCTCCTGAGGCTGCCCTGGAGCACTCGAGTCTGCCCTGATGATGAGAGGGTGTACAGGTGGCACAACTGACTGTGTCATGGGAAAGCCAGTGGCCACAGGTGTGAAAGATGCAGCACTAGTGGGAGACTTTGCTAGTGCCTGGAGCCCAGCCCAAGAAGGTCAGCCTTGGTGGGGGCTTTTATTAGTGTCTGGTGGCAGGTGCAAGAAGGCCAGCCCTGGTGGGGCATTTTCTAGTGCCTGGCAGGGAAGGGGGCTGACACGTGGGGAGAGAGAGGTTTCAATGGCGGCTCCACCCACTGCATGTTACTCAACCATGTCACCTTGCTTCTATGGCAGTCTCGGTTTCCCGCACAAGCATTCCCAGTTGGGGATTACCTCCCCCCATCCCCTCAGCCTGTCTCCTCACAGACAACAACAGTCTTCCCCCTGGGACTGCTCTCCAATCCCCACATTCCAGCTCTCAGACCCCTGTGCACCAGCAGACACACGTCCTGATCTGCACCATGCAGGGCTGTGGCACAGACCATCTATGTAGGTCTTGCTCTGCCCTGTCTGCCACAGACTGGTCGTTTCACCCTCCTCTGACAGCCTCAGCTGCTCCCCTTCTGTCCTAACTAATTTCCCCATTGGTGAGGGGGCTTCCCCAGATGTGTGGACCTCTCCTCTGCCTCAGCTCTTCCCAGGGTTGCATATCTCATCCTGCTTCCTCTCTTCTTCTTTTTCCTTTCTTTCTTTCACCCTATCTGGTTATGCAGGGATCTTCCTTGTCCTTTCCAGTGCCCAAGGTCTTCTGCTAGTGTTCAGCCAGTGTTCTGTGAGAATTGTTCCATCTGTAAATGTATTCTTGATGCATTTGTGGAGAGAGATGAACTCCATGTCCTCCTACTCCTCCGCCATCATGATTTCCTCCCCATTCTGCTTTATTTAGAGATAAACATTGTGCCCACTGTTCTCAGTGAACTTCACAAATTTTCCTCCCAAACAGTTATAATGACTATGCTTGGGTTTTGTGTTTTGGAAAACATTCATTGCTGTACATGAAAGAATGTTGTCATTTTAGGTTGATAAAATCATCATAAATAAGCATATCATTTTAGATTACTTGTTCAGGGTTTTGAAGTAACCAAGACAATAATAGTGTAAGATTTTTAATATATTAACCTATTATGTATTTTTTGAATTATAAAAAGACACATTGTCTAATAAAATAAAAAATAAAATCAAAATAACAGGAATAGGACAGAAACACAGTATGTTCTATATGTTACAGAAATATGGTGTGCAAGAGGTATCTGTACCATTTAGTGATGTAGAAAAATAAAAAGAGAATATATTTTATTTTTCTAACACTGTGCCTCAGAGTCAAACCCCAATAAATAATGACACAAAGTAAACTAAAGCAAGTGTCATAACATCACAGTTGGATGTAAAATTATACAAAGATTGGATGACTGTGGCTAAATCTACAGAGACCTGAAAAGAGAAAATGCAGTTCATGATATGTGTACAGATACCGTATTACATGTAAGTTGCTGCTCATGCAGATAAAGAAACATTATTCATAAGTTCACAAAGGCCATTTGAAATATAGAATTAGTCAAAATGCAAGATTGCATGTAGCAGGCATGCAGTGATGCAGATATATATGTTCAGATGTGCTTTGGAAATAGGATTCTCAATTGTCTTACCCAGTTCAGAATATATTTTTAAGTGGATGAAAATGTTGATTTGTTAAATTGAAATATAGTTGATGTACAGTATTATGTTAGTTTTAGTTGTACTATATAATGATTTGACATTTGCATCAATATGAAATGACCACCATTAAAAGTCCAGTAACCACTGGTCCTGATCAAAGCTATTACAATAATATTGAGCATATTTCTTATGGTGTATATTACATCCCTATGACATTTATTATATGACTGGTGGATTGTACCTCTTAATCCCTTTCACCTATTTTGCCCACTCCCCGACACCTTTATTCCTGGCAACGAACTACATGTTTGTTCTCTGTATCTATGAGTCTGTTTTGTTTTCTTTTTTAGATTTCACATATAAGTGAGATCATACAGTATTTGTCTTTCTTACCTACTTCATTTAGCATAATACTTTCTAAATCCATCGATCTTGTCTCAAATGGCAAGACATCATTTTTCTTATGGCTGAGTAATATTTCGTTATATATATATACAACTTCTCCTTTATCCATTCATCTGTTGATGGACACTTTGGTTGCTTCTCTACCTTGGCTATTGTAATTAATGTTTCAATGAACATTGGGGTGCATATATAATTTTAAATTTTTTATTTCATCTGGTAAATACTCAGAAGTGAAATTATTGGATCATATGGCAGTTCCATCATTATTTTTTTGTGGAATCTCAATATTTTTATTTCACAGTAGCTATACCAATTTACAATGCCACCAATAGTTCAAGAGGGTTTCTTTCCTCCACATTGTGGAGGAAACAAGATAACACTTGTTATTTGTTGTATTTTGCTGATAGTCATTCTGACTGATGTGAGGTGGTATCTCATCATGGTTTTGATTTGTATTTCTCTGTTAATTAATGATGTTGAGCAAATTTTCATGTGTCTGTTGGCAATCTTTGAAAGAATGTCTACTAAGGCCTTCTGCTCACTTACTGAGTTGTTTTTGTTTTTTTCTTAATTTTCAGTTACATGAGTTTTTTGTAAATTCTGAATATTAAACCCATATCAGATATATCATTTGTAAATATCTTCTCCCATTTAGTAGAATTTTCCTTTAATTTTGTTGATTGTTTCCATCACAAAATAAAAGTTTTTTAATTTGATGTAGTTCTATTTGCTTATTTTTCCTTTTGTTGCCACTGCCTGAGGAGGCATATCAAAAAAAATATTTCTAAGACTGCTATCAAAAGTCATACTGCCTATGTTTTCTTCTAGGAGATTTACAGATTCAGGTCTCACATCTAAGTCTTACATTTTAGTCTCACATTTAAGTATATGGTGTCAGAAATTAGTCCCATCTGATTCTTTTGCATGTACATGTCCAGTTTTCCTAACACAATTTATCGAAGAAGCTATCTCTTCCCAACTGCATATTCCTGCCTCCTCTGTCATAGATTAATTGACCATATAAGCATTGGTTTATTTCTTGGCTGTCTATTTTGTTCCTTTTATCTATGTGTCTGTTTTTGTGCCAGTACCACACAAATTTTGTTTTGATGACTGAGTTGTAGAATAGTTTGAAATCAAGGAACGTGATATTTCCAACTTTGTTTTCTTTCTCAAGATTTTTTTGCTACTCAGTGTCTTTTGTGATTCCATACAAATTTTAGAATTATCTGTTCTGTTTCTGTGAAAGATGCCTTGCTATTTTGATAGGAATTTCATTGCTTCTTTATACTGCCTTGTGCAGTATGGTCATTTAAAAAATATTCATTTTTCACATCTGGGAGCATGGGTTATCTTTCCATTTGTTTGTGTCATTTCATTTCCAATTTCTTTAATTATTGAAATACATTCTCAAGTACAAGTCTTCTAACATCTTGGTTAGATTGTTTCCTAGCTATTTTATTCTTTTTGATGCAATTGTAAATGGGATAGTTTTCTTAATTTCTCTTTCTGATTGTTTGCTGTTAGCGTATAGAAATGCAACAGATTTCTTTATATTTATTTTGTATCTTGCAACATTGCTAAATTCATTTATTAGTTAGAATAGTTTTTTGATGGTATCTTTAAGGTTTTCTATATATAGTGTCATGTCATCATGTAACTATTTGTTTTTGCTTTGTTGCTTGAAAGATTCTCTTTCTCTTTAATTTTTGCCACTTAAATTATAAGGGGTCTTGGTGTGGATCCCTTTGAGTTCATTTTGTTTGGGACTCTTCATGCTTCCTGGACATTAATGTCTGTTTTCTCTCCCAGGTTAGGGAAATTTTCAGCTATTATCTCCTCAGATAAGTTCTCTGCTCCATTTTCTCCCTCTTTTACTTCTAAGATCCCTATTATGTGAATGTTAGTACACTTACACTGTCTCAGAGGTCTCAAACGATTCTCATTTTTAAAAAAAAAAAAAAGCTTTTTCTTTTACCTTGAGTGACAGAAAAATTTCCACAATTCTCTTTTCCTGTTTATTGATCTGTTCCTCTGAATCTTTTAATCTACTGTTAATTCCTTTTAGTGTCTTTTAAAGATTTTAGTTATTATATTTTTCAGCCCTCTTTGGTTCTTTATATTTTCTAACTCTTCTTTAAACTTCTCACTCTGTTCATCCATTCTTCTCCCAAGTTTGATGAGCATCTTTATGATCATTACCTTGAACTCCATCCAATAGATTGCTTATCTCTAGTTGCTTAGTTCTTCTCCTGGAGTTTTATCTTTTTCTTTCATTTTGAATATACTCCTCTGACTCCTCATTTTGCCTAATTCTCTGTTTTTATTTCTATGTACTATGTAGGTTTGTTATGCTTCCTAATCTTGGGGGAATGGCCTTACATCTTATGGGGTCCAGCAGCATAATCTCTTTGGTCACTAGAACTATGGGCACCCCCTATGTGGGCTGTGTGGGCCTCTTGTGTTGGGGCCAACTACTGTGCCTGAGCTGGTAAGCAGAGATAGTGTCTGCCCTTGTTGTCTGGCAGGTCTTTCCTCATGTAGGGGCTGCCAGCTTGCTAGTGGTGGGTCTGGGCGTCAGGGAAGCTGGCTTTATGTCCTGACAAATCTCGGAGCTGGTGTTGGCCCACTGTGGTTGGGGTTAATCCCCACATGGCTGGCTGCTTAGCCTGGAGAGTCCTGGGTCTGATGCTGCTGGGCTGTTTGGAGATAAGTCCTGGAGACTAATAGGTTAGAGGGAGGACCATAAAATGGTGCTTGCCAACACTAGTGTTCTCCTGGTAAAATAAGCTTCCAGAAATGGCCACTGCCAGCATCTATATCCCCAGGGGGAGTTCCAGTTGCCTCCTGCATCTCAGGGATATTCTCAAAAATCAGCAAATGGAATTGACCTGGTCTCCTTTCAAATTATTGTCCCTGCATTGGGTGTCAGAGTGCATGAAATTTTGTGTAGCCTTTTAAGAGAGGAGTCTCTGTTTTCTACAGCCCTCTCACTCTCCAGTACAAAAGTCCTGTTGGCTTTCAAAGGTAGATTTTCTGGAGGTTCATCTTCCTGGTACATAGCCCCCAGGATTGAGAGCCCAATGTGGGGCTTGGATCCCTTGCTCCTCATGGAGAACCTCTACAATTGAGGTTATTCTCCCATTTTTAGTTCACCTACCCAAGGGTGTAGGTCTTGACTATAGTATTTCTCCACCCCTCCTACCCATCTCATCATGGTTACTTCTTTATATCTTTAGTTTGGAAAATATTTTCTGCTAGTTTTCAGGTCATTCTCATCAATAGTTGCTTTGTAAATAGTTGTAATTTTGGTTTACCCATGAGAGAAGGAGAGTTCAAGGTCTTCTTACTTTGCCATCTTGACCACCTCCCTGAAATGTTCTGTGTGTCCTTCTTTGTCTCTTATTACAATCTTTATTTTAAAGTCTAGATTCTCTGATATAAGTTTTGCTACCTCAGCTTACTTTTCATTTCCATTTGCATGGAATACCTTTTCCATCCCTTCACTTTCTATCTGTGTGTGTCTTTAGATCTGAATATTTCTCTTGTAAGAATCATATATATGGGTAAGAATGTTATTAAGTTTTGAGTATCTACATAAGGAGGTCATTAACTCTACTAAAAGTTAGTGTAAAGCCCTATTGATAAGGAATCCACATCAAGAGAGTACTTTGCCTATTTTTCCTGAAACATCACTAGGAGAAATCACAAGGAAGTATGGTTCAAAGGATTTGAACATTGCCTCCTCACAATTTGCTCTCTAATAATAATTTAATAATCCAATTCTGAAAGGACTGAACAAATTGGCTTCCCAAGAGTAAAGGGAGTCACTCCAATAGGTACTTCATTTATTGTACATTTTGCCTCAAAAACAAACCTGGTGCATTTATTTAGTTAAGCCCAAGTATTTTCCATTGCATGTAGAAAATTAAGAAATACATTGTACATTTCAAGCAGCATGACTTTTTTCGTTTACCCTCACCTTGGGTTAATGTGCCTAATTTGTGTATTGGAATCTATTATCATTTATCTGTTCTCAGATTTTAGTTTTAACTACAGAGTTATTGAAGATCATTCAAAAGAAATAAGGAAAATTACTTTCATCCCTGTTTTCTTGAATGATCTCTTGTCTTTAAGATTCATCTGAGGTTTTTTCTAGCTGCTTGATGACTTCAAAATATCCTGACATAGAGAAAAAATATATCTTCTAATAACAGAAAAAATATGTGAAAGACAGATTCACTCAGGGAATTATTAAGACGGGTAAATTCCTACAAAAGCATTGTTGTATGTAGTGTACCCACCATGACACTTAAAAGTTTTTCCATCTTTTCCTTACAAAGCTCATGTTGCTTACTTCTTTAGATGGTTTTGCAAATAGTGTAGCTATTAAATTATTTATAGTTCCTGCAGGGAGTAAGTAAAGAAAGTCAATATGACCAATTACTGAATTGAATCTAATCAATCAGATAAGCAAGATCAGGGAAAATCCCAAGAAAGTTAAAATAAAGGTGAGAAAAGTGAAGGGAAAGTAAAATTTGGGTTGTGCATAAATTCTGTACTCCATGTAGGGTGCTGTATGGTAAATATTGACAGCTCTGAATGCTTGAAAGATGAAGAAGAAGAAAAAAATGTAAAAAGTAAATAGACATATACTGAAGACAATTTTGTTTTTAAAAGTTTTTATACCAAAGACAACTGTTGAGTACAATTTCTGTCTTACACTGGTTATCTGGCAGAGAAATGTTGCTACGAAAACAAGGACCAGAGTTAGAATTATCCCCAACACCCTTCTTCTCTTTGTCCTTCACTTTTTTTTTTTTTTTTTTTTTTTTTTTTTTTTTTTTTTT